>NW_019386170.1:12355-69763 GCF_000671375.1 Centruroides sculpturatus | reverse complement strand
GTTTTAAATTCGAATTTGTTATTGCGTATTGGTTCGATTATAGAACGATTGTAAACGTTTCAGAAAATTGATCAAATTGAAAATAGTTCGTTTGATTTTCGGCAATTCTCTTCAGCGGTAGGTGTTATATAACAATTACTATGGTTATTGAAATATTGGATGTAAATGGGGTTTGCTTGCAAAACCTCCGCTGACGAAGTCGCGGGTAACAGCTAGTTATTTTATAAATACATAGTCAGTGACTTATCAGTTGATAGGTAATCACTAAGAAATTCGCTACATTTAAAATTATCACAAATAATTTTGGTGTTTTTTTTTATTCTGCATTTTTAAAAACTTGTTATATTCATTATTATATTTAATTTAGAGACAAGAAATTATGTATTTTATATGCAAGACATTAACTGTGAAAAATATATGTGAAAAATTTAGATTCCATCTTTTAAAAATGATGTTGAAATAAATCTTTATTTTACCTTGTTTACTCTAATAGGATTCCCATAAAGTTTAATCATATTCATAATTCTAATTGCATAGTCAGCATATTCTTTTTTCATGAATTCCACAAAACCATATTTTTGGTGTCGACCTGTTACTCTGTCTTTTGGCATTTGAACATTTACTAAAATGATTTAGTTTCATAATTTAGTAATAGAAAAGTAGATAATAAAAATATATTATTATTTTTTTAATACATTATAAATACATGTACAAGTTTAGTAAGTTGTACTACAATATCATAAAAATGTTTTTAAATAAGTTTGTTTATTTAAGAGGTTTGTATGTTTAATTAAAAATTGATATATGTTTTAGTTATTGATATCAATTCTTACCAACAGGTCCAGCTTGAACAGATAATTCCCATAATATAGCTTCTGACACTTTTTCATCAAGTCCACCAATATAAATTGTGGCATCTGAAACAAATTAAATTAAAATTAATAAACATAATATGAAACAGCACAAAGTCAACAATACAACTGGTAGTGATCGACAATACCTAGCCGTATTGGTAAATTTAGAAGCAGTTTAACATTATATACTTTTAAATATATAATCAATATAATTATAGTTATTAATGACTTATTAATATGAAAAAAACAATAACTTTGAGTTTTGGTTTAATAAATTGGTGCATATTAACCATATTTATTTTATCTGTACAAGCTACATAAATAAATTGATCTTGTCACGTTTAATAAGTAATTATATAACTTTAATTTACTTATAAACAGTTAATTAGTTTTTACGTTATTATAAAATTGAAAAATATATAACTTCCACTATTAGTTTTGATATCAGTTCTAATTATAACTTTATTTAATAAAAAAAATACTTTTTATACTAGCCTAAAAGATTCAAGACTGTGGCAATTGTCTAAAAAATTTAATTTATTAAATTATTTAAAATATCTTTCAAATCTTTTGCTGAAACAACTTAATGTTTATAATTAAATAAGATCTATTTAATTTCAGTAAAATTAGATGTTTATTTTTCCAATTATTTCGCTGCCTAATTATAGGTTTTTGCAATCCAAGAACTCTTATCTATATATATTAAAATGAATGCATGTGTGTCTGTCCTTAATGCATTACCACACCGTTTATCCGATTGCCGTGAAACTTTGGGAAGTTGCTTACTATACTCCGCCGAAGGTTCGTGGCATAGTACGATTGCCATAAAACTTTCGAAAGTTTTTTTAATTTTTTAATACACTCCCGCGAAGTACATTTATCCTACGATAGATGGCGCGCGTTTACACGAGCATTCGCGCACAGTGTGTTCGATCGATTTCAAATTGTGAAGACCATTTCCCCCTTCAAAAAATATCTCTATATATGCACTTGTAAACTGTTATTTACGATATTTATAATAATTTTCGTTTAATTACTTTATTTCAACTTTTTTTTGCTAATTATGTATTCGCTCGAGTTTGTTAAAACCTAAACTGTACCCCAAACAACAACCGAAGTTGTAGGAAGAAATTCGCGTATTTTACCGATCTAGGTATCCCCCCTTTTCCAAATTTTAATATCGACTCAAAATAATTTAAAAAAATAAATTAGAATAAAACGGTTTATAATCCAACTATCAGAAATTTCACAACACGCCAAGGAAGAGAGGAAGGAGCAATAAAAAAATGAAAATTATAAAGAATTATAAAAAATATATAAAAGTGAGAAATATCGCACTTCTGACAATCGCAGCGAGTGTGTGGGTTAAATTTGGAGAATGCGTGCTTCTCGCGTGGACAACTGTATGTGGCCAACTCACGTGTCAAAAAACCTTTCAATTTATTCGTGTACGCACCAGAGGGAAAAACAAAAAATATCGTGTATCCACAAGCACTCCAATAAATAAATAGAATTGAAACGACACTTTGAAATATTTTTTTTGATGAAAATGAATAATAATAATAATTATATAATAAGTTTTAATAAAAATGATGAAATAAAAATTTAATTTTATCATAACGAGTTCGCTTGAATTTCCTTTCTTCTGAGATCGCAGCAATGCGCGACGGTTAGCTAGTTTATTATAATATTCAAGATGTTCCAAGTAAAATATTTGGTAATGCTTTATAAATCATAAGAAATTGATTTATTTATGGTATATAAACTTTGGCCACGTGACTAAAAAATAAATCAATTTCTTAGTCACGTGAAAGACAATGCTTTGTTTATATTCATTAATTTCAAATTTGGCCTGCTTAAGTATCAACAAACTACTTTAGTTTTATAGTTTGATAAGGTTGTACACATCTGTCAAAATACTAAGTGTGCAACAGTTTGTAATTCAAGTAATTATTATACAATTTATGTATACAATTTACCTTGATTACGTTCAGCAATCGGTCCAGCAGCCATCACTACGACATCTATTCGAATTTAGGGTTGCCAGCTATAACTTTTAAATTATGAAAGACGAGCCCAAAAGTAGCCGAGAAAATTTATTTTTATTTACATAATATATATATGTATATATAGAACAATTAATATACACACTCATTTGATTAATATATATATATATTAATCAAGTTAAATAAGTAAGAAAAACATTAAATTAAAAAAACTGTCGTCTATTATAATATAATAATGGTAAATAGCTTGAAATTAGTCAATGAGTTTTAATGGTTTAACTTAGGTTATTTATTGGTGATTCATAAATATTTTTTTTTCATGAAACAAGTCTCTTAACTATTTTTAAGATACATATTGTTTCTGAAATAAGTGAGAATTTTGTAGTAACCTGTAATTTTTTACAACATGCAGATTATATATATATATATATTTTATACTTTACGACAATTTAATTAAAAATTTATTGATACATTTTTATTCTAAAATACTTAAAGTGAAATACAAAAAAAAACCACCCTGAAGTAATGAACGATCGGTTAATGATGCGAAAAGAAGTCAGCTTGCTGCTCTGGAGGCATCAGCGCTGGATATCGATCGGGAATATTAGAAATTTGTAGGGACAAGATGGACTGTTTATGTCAGACTCGTCTCTAATCATTTAGCTGCTTAGTATTACTTGGTCATTTTATTAACTCTTGTAGCGCCAAATCTTGTAGCGCGCCATCACTAGGGAACATTTGAAATTTGCCGACTAGGACGGTCGGTTAACCGTGGTGACGGTTAATCGGGGTCGGATAACCGAGGCTCTACTGTATTACGTCTAATATTACGAAGAAATCAGTCCTCCAATGTACTCAGCTAGAGATTGTTTCGGTTATGCTTTTGTTTAAGTAAAATTTCAGCTTTTTTGTCAGGGTTTTGTTTATGTCCACATTTCCCTAATCGATTAATTAATTGTTTAGCTACTTCTTAAGTAGAAATAGGTCAAAACTGGTTACTTTGTATTCGAATATTTGTAGTCTCGGATAAAAAGTGAAAAGACAAATTTTTATGACAAACGGATACATAAATCGTAGATTTAAAAGGAATAAATTCTCGATCTTAATCTATACCTCGTGCATCTCTTTCATTCGTTAAATTTAGCTGTACATAATGCTACCAAAGTAACAGTTAGTTTTTTAACATTATACAAGAATTATTCACGTTTTTTTTACATTCCCTCATAGATACAACGTACGAAATCGTAATATCACCGGTTTCACATTGAAATTGATGAGAAAGGTAAAATGAAAGAGCAAAATAAAAATATTAAATATTTCAATAGAGTTTTTTTTAACTTTTGCCAATTATACAGAACTATCGTGAAAACATATCAGTAAATTCTTATCGGTTGGGTCAAGTAATAAATCTACTCGCGATTTACGTAATCAAGCAAGGGCGTCCACATATTTAGCAGGCGGGCAGCTAACGGCTTCTGCATAGAATTGGATGCGGTATACCCGTAGTATCTACCCAAGGTCCTAGGCTTTCACCGCTAAACCGAGTTAAATTGGTGCTCTGAAAAACGCGTGCGCAAAACTGCCTTTTTGGATGCTGACAATAAGCGCTTTCACTCCGCCATTAATTTTTGACTATACAATAGCGATCTTACTTTTTTTTCACGTGTAGTATAGAAATTTGTAATAAGATACATAATGCAATTATAATATAAAATTGTGCGATTATTTTCGTATTATTTAAATTAATATGTATTTATTTTTTAAAAAATACAAGGGCAGCGGCACTTCCACCGCTTTTTATGACTACACGCCACTGTAAATTACAGAAGATAACAATAGAATTTGGTTAATCAGATCATTCGTGCACGATGACTTTTTGCAGCATAAATCTAACAAACGAAGACGCCATCAGTCTATTACCCTTCGGCCACAGGCTATTTTTTGAGTCGGATAATCTGAACAAATATTCTTTCCGAAAAGTACGCAAAAATGCCCAATTATTTAATTACAACAATGTATCGATAAGTTTTCTTTATTAGTTTCAATTACATTTATTTCTATCCATTTTTTGTTAAATAAAATATTTTTAAATGATTAAAACGACAAAAAAAAATTAGATTGTGACAAGTAATATGGCTACTGAATGTTTACAAAAATACGTCTTTAAATTACACGATTTTTTCCATGGAAACTTAATTATAGGTTCGAGTGTGATGCGAAATAAAAAATAAACACTAGTCAAAAATCACTGGTATAGAGATTAGTTGCCGTCAAACGATTAAAGGAAAATGGCCGACGATACTTCTTCCACAAATACCAGAGCGAAAAAAGGTGCTTTAAAAAAATGTATTGCTAGTTAAAAATCATAAGTTCATTTCAACTATTTTAAAACAACCGACTTTTTGCTGCCATCGTAAAGATTTTATTTGGTGAGTTCTTGCTTTAAAGTTCGATCGTTATTTTTAGTTATACAGTAGAACCTCGATTATCCGGACATCTATCATGCGGGTTTTCGATTATCTGGATTGTTAAAAATAAACAAAAATTTTACGAATTTGCTGATGTGCAGTTGGCGAATTACAATACTGTTTATGTACGTAATAAAAGTATAACTTTATATGTTTCAACGTCTCACTCAGCACAGTGGTCGAAAACTCTTAAATATATTTAGCGTGGAAATAAAAATATAACTTGACATACGTATTTGTAAATAATTTATATTCAAATTACATTATTTTTATGACCAAGGCGGCGTATTGAGCAACACGGGCCACCGCCTATGCCTCGCGGTCCGAAGGGCTTCGCTTTTCGAAGGTTTATGCATTACAGTAATACTCCGACTTACGCGAACCCAGAGTTACGCGATTTTTAACTGAGAAAATTGTAAGATTTCATAGTTTAGCGTATATGCATTTTTGTTTGTAACAAATACGTGAATGTCAAAAAAAAACAAAGAGACAGCAATATTTAAAAATAGCACATACAAAATGAATTTATTAAAAAAATTTTAGTTAGAAATAAAAGTGTTTTCATGTTAATATGTATATTATGTTTTCAAATTCATTACAATTATAATAATACTAAGTTAATATTGATTTATCTCTGACATAATTTGAAGTACGGTATAATATAGAACTACTATAAAAATAACTTTAATAATATTAAGTATTAAACTTATTTTAATTTTATAAAAATAACTGATGTTTTAAAAACGCGGAATTTCTGATTTTATTATAATGGCTAAAAAAATATGATTATTCTGTAAAGAGGATAGCGTTTTAGTTTTATTGCTATGAATGTAAACAACATCAGCAAGGTCTGTATAAGAAGGTCAGGACACGCTCCCGTGATTCTATGCGGCAACGGCCATTTTGGGACTGATCGATAGAGCTCACCATACGTGGTTCTTGCATCAGTCGACTATTATTACTTATATACGTACTTAAAACGTTAAGCAATGGGTTATTGTGTTGCACCTAATTGTAAAAGTAAGTCTACCGACGTTCGATTGTTCAGATTTTTCGCAGATAAGCTTAGGAAAGCAAAATGTAGCGTAGGCATCAACTGAAGGTTCATGATGCAGTTCAAACAGTTTATATGTTTAAAGTTTGTAACAAGTAGTCTAAACGAGTAGATACTTTTCGTGTTTATGAACGAACTATACATGGAAATTTATAAAAGATATTGGCAATCCAGATATAAAACAAATGTAATTTTTTCATTTTTCTATCTGGTGATAAAATAATTAAGCATGTAATTGTTTTAATATGACCATATTGTATTTAAAAATAAAATTATGATGATGGTATTGACTTATACTCTCAATATTTATTAATAAAACATTGCAAAAAATTTAGTTTAATAGTAATTTATACTTAATTCAATTTAAATAAAATTTACATTAATTTTATTGTCAGAATTTTTATTTTAAAAGACGTGATGGAAATCTAAATGTATCTAATTCTTATAATCTAGAGATTCCATAATATTTAATTGATTTTATTTATATTTAATTTTTTCGTTCGCGTTTCAATAATTATTTTCCACTGATCATTCAAATCTTTTATCCTGAACATTTAAAAACAGATTTTATTTAATTAAAGTAAAATTGACTATTTAATTGTAAAAAAGAAAATTTTAGCATTATTTTGCTATGGCAACAAATATTCATATTTTGTTTGAATATATTGTATTCTATTCAAGTATTATTTGTCAGTTTATTGTCAAATAATTTAATTTAAAATTTTATATTTGGAATTTTTTGAAAGCTATTTATAAATTAAAAATATATCTACACATCTATTACTTATTATAAAATGAGTATTACATTGACAACATTTATTAATAATACTATTGAATTTTATCTTAATTTTATAGCCAATCGTGCTTTTAAAAAATAATTATAAATTTGTTATATTATTATATTCTTTATTATACTTTAAATTTTTTTTGATGTTATTGCATCACTTTACGAAGTGTCTATATACGTAATTGCATCAGTTTTAGCACCTATTTAATTAGTTTCAATCGCGACAGAAAATGATATAGATGATTGTTTCTTTTAAACTATTTGATCGAAAAGTTGCATAAAATTGGGGTTGAGTAATCATCCGAAATTATTAGTATATTTTCGACTGAAAATCACTGAATTTATGCAATTTTTGTTTAATTAATGTCGTATAAAACAGACTGCTCGTACAAGTTTGCTTAAAACATTTCACGCAAAATATCCCAAAATGGCGGCTCAATAAGTAGGTCACACGTGTCCTGACCTTCTTATGCAGACCTTGAACATCAGTAGCTACAACAGCGCCTCTAGTGTAAAGTGCTTATCTCCAAACCTGTTTTTAGACACGAACGATACACTATATATTCTAACTACTGTATAATAGTCATATAACACGGATGGTAAGTTTGTATTATGACGTAAATTTACGTTATGGTTAGTTTTTGGAAATTTTATGTCCATTCGGTTGCTTACAAATATAAACGTTAAGCTGAGAGATAGACTAGAAGTTGTTTAATTCGTTAGAAACTCAATTAATTTAACTTTGGTGTTTAACATACAAAATATGTGAAAATATATTAAACTTTCAAGAAAATTCACGATTCTATGAAGTTGTGCCATCAAAGTGACATGTTGAAATTGTTTCTGGAAAATTCAATATTTCGCTGTATATGACGGGAAAATCACCTGTATAAAAAAAAGTGGAAATATTTTCTGGGCAATTATGAACATGAATTATATAAAAAGGTAATTATTTCTTTTTTCAGAATATATTTTACCTTACCAAATATAATCGTTATCCCAGTTCAGTTACAAATTGTTCTTATTTGAGTATAAACAATCTAAATAAAATGTGTTTTAAAAACATCACAAAGGATTGTTTCTAGACATATTTACTTAGACTTTTATAAACTTGCTTTTGGAAATGTTAAATGGTCGGAAAAAACTAAAAATATAATTTAAATTGGTATTTAAAATCAATGTATTTGTTATAATAGACAAAAAATGCTCGTAAAATAATACATGTGGCTATTTTGCAGCCGATTGCTCTGGTAGTCGATAGCTTAAGCCGAAATCTGTGCATCTGATTGTGGTTAGGCAAGCTGTTTTTGCCGAAAGCGTCAGTAGACGATCCTTTTCTCGACGATGTGAAAGAATAATGGTTTGCCTGGCTCTCAATGATAAAAATAATTTCAGTAGAGCGTCGTTTATCCGAAGGTCGGTTATCCGAAAAATTCCAGTGGACAAATTTAAATTTTCGCTAGTGCTGTGGCGCTGCAATTTTTGGTTATGACTTCGGCTACTCAAATATCTTACGTTTCTGATACTAAACTAACTGGTAAAGTATAGGGGAGATCGGGGCAAGATCGGCATGTTAAGCTTTACTTAAATTTTGTGTAATAAATACTGCTTTAAACTGAAAAAAAGCTTTGCATATTGTCTATTGGGATGTTATCTTACTATAGAACTGGTTAAAATCAGTTTGGAAATAAAAATAATTAAAATAATTACAACTTTACAAGAAGAGAGAAATTGACGAAGTTGCCCCGGGTATAGGGGCAAGATCGGCAACTTCTCTCTTTTTGTAAAGTTGTAATTATTTTAATTATTTTTATTAAAGTTGCCCCTGGTATAGGGGCAACAGTAATGGGGCAAGATAGGCACGTATATAAAATTATGTTATTAACAATGTATAAGTTGGAATTCACTATTAAAACAAAGAAATACAAATCCAACACCCATTTAATATTATTACAACGAAATGCAAGTTCAAAGACATATATACATGAATAACAAATGCAAACATGTTTTCATTTATCATCTGTTTGATTTTTATCCTTTGCTTCTAATGTGGCTTTATGTTGCCGATCTTACCCCGCTAGTCATGATTTCGAAACATTAAGTACAACCCTGAGAACAGAATGCCAAGCCACGATCTGGCCACGTGAATAAGTTGAAGTTACATCCTTCTAACAGGAAAAGTAACTTTCGTTATCATGGAATTATAACAAAACCTGCCAATTCAATATAAATGGAAAAAAAATATTATATGGAATTGAACGAAAATGAAAATTTGCTTGATAATTCAACTACGCTTGTTGGAGAACAATAAAAACACTACACTCAACAAGCAACCAATAAAACTCAACTGCCTAACCTATAACCAAAGTCTCCTTTTAATTTGTTTTTTAAAAAAAGCGCTTGACAAACTTGCCCCGCATGCCGAAGTTGCTTGATCTCCCCTAATTTTCTATTGTTTTAACATTTTTCAATAGATTTATTTCTTTTGTAAAAAATAAAATAATTTTTAACGATACAATTGTCTTCGTTAAGCTTAACATCGACGAAACTTCAACGCGAAGCGACAAGCAACGGAAAAAAATTTCAACACGGAATAAATTAATATATTTTTTCGTACTTGATTCGTTATCCGATAAATAAGTTGTCCGAACAACTCCAGTTCTTAATTGATTTGGATGAACTACGCTCTACAGTACAGTCGACCCCTCTATAAGATTATAGATACGTTCCATTCTTTAGGAATCCGATTTCTTACGAGTTTTTCCGATCATAGCGTGACACGTGTGAAGTTTACGGACTACGGCTGATTGGAAAGTTTTTTCCTATAAAATATACGCTGGCTCTATTTTGGTTTTAACGACACACTAGTTAATTACGTCAGAAATCGATGATTTGTGAGTTATATTTTTTTTCTGTAAAATGTTTGTATAATTTTTATACATTTAATAGGTTTTATATTTCATATTTAATAATAATGTTATCGTCATCATCATCATATTTATTTTTACAACATATGAATTATATTATACGACATAATATACATCATACAGTTTAATACAGTGTTAGTTAATGTTAACAATAGAGAACAATTTTTCTGTCAAATGGAAATGTTACAAATAATTTGAGAGAAATACAACTAAGAATAGTAAATTTAAATTTTAGATATACAACTACATATAATTCTTATTTTGTTTAGACATCAATTATATTTACAAATGTGGTGAATCTACTGCTTTTTCAAGACAGCAGATGACTGTACAAACATTAATTTTCATTTGACAAATAGTATTGTTCTGAAACTTTTACAAAACAATTGTAAATTTTATATAGATCCGTTATATTAAGATTTTTTACACCTGATTTAAACTGCAGCACTAAGAAAACATAAGGCCTGCAATCCAGATTATATTTGTAGTTTTGGAGACTGTGTCATTGAAAAAAAGACATTAAATTCATCGTTCTAAACAAACAGTAAACTTTTTACTTTACATCGTCGAATTTCTTGCTAAAACTATAGTTTATTAATTTGTTGTAACACGTTATTTGTCAGTCACTAACGACTTAACAGTGAAATTTCCATACTTATTAAGTAAAAATTAATGGCTATCCTACATAAAAAGTTTGCCAGTAAATGTGCCGGTATAAAAACTTTCAATAATTTGTTTTATTTTTAAACGTATAATATAGAGAGCATTCGGCAGAGCTTGTAATATTTTGTATAACACCGGTCAATTGAATTAGAGAAGAGAAAAACGAATACAATCCACTCACCATCTGAAAACAATTCAAAGTATAATAAATAAAACAGCACAAAGTAATACTTTTTCAGTTACAAATTGTTCTTATTTGAGTATAAACGATTATTCCTAAGTATTTCTCTTTCTTTAATAAAAATATATTTTTATTAAAGAATGAAAATGCATTTTGAATTAAAACGTTATAACTAATTTTATAATATTTTAAGAAATGATTAAACATTGCTGATGATTACAAAATAAATAACAAAATGAAAATTATTAAATTTAAATACACTTCCTTTTATATTACTTTAACATACTTAAGTACATTTCCTTTAGTTAATTTTTTACAAGCAACCATGAGTGTTGTTTGTATTTTATAATCAAAAATTCATATTTGCCGTATTATATAAATACGATATTCTGTAATAAAACTAAAAACAACACAATAATAAGACGTATTTACCCTTATCAAGAAATTTCTTTTGACGTAAAAAAATCCCCACATCGATATCCCGAAAGGTCTTCCTCCGAATCTCTTGATGAAACCTATGATCTGAAATTATGCAATTATTAATAAAATTACATTACATATGCAATTAAATTACTAAATAACGTACTTTAAATCTGTATATCGGCGAGAAGATAGAAGAGTTATACTTCCCTATGTTGATAAAACTGTCGTATATCTGAAGTATATTTATAAAAAAAATTTTTTAGTTTATTTTATAAATAGTTACATCTTATTACTTTCATGTTGATTACAACGATACTCACGATCGAGGTAAAACTTGATAATGCCCACGACACTATTATTGCTCCAGTTAAAAATATCACTGCAATTATTGCGATTGCCACACGAAAAATTATGCCAAGACGTACGAAGAGAACGATATATATTAGAAAGCAAGTTTGATAGACAAAAAAGCTGTATATAAGAGGGAGAAACGTTTTCCATTTCTCGTTGGCTTCTTCAAATATCTGCCAAATTTTCCAGAGTTTTTCCATTAGTTGATCAATAAAAGATTTTGTTGCATTCGTTGCAAACTGCAACTGAATAGAAATGTTTATCAATTTTTTTCCTAAAAGCGACAAAAATATAGCTGAAAGTAAAAGTATACAAATCGAGTGAGACGCTACATAAACTAACCAAAGTTCTATGCTGAAAACACAGAGCAGAGACATTTTATAATTGAAATGTACCGACTTTAATGCGAAATAACCGATGTACGAACTCATTGTGATACAACATAAGAGAAACAAAACGTAAAAGCAAAAATAATAAATAATGTAACCTTCATATTTCTCGATAAATTTTTTTTCTTTCTTAAAATCTTTCATCAAATGATGAATATTAATCTTTCTCCTTTTCAAAATACTGAATTGTAAAGCTGTGTACAAGGAAGCGTTCCATGCAACGAATATAATGTAAAATTTATTATTTTCAAAAATCGATAATATTTGAATACAAACGCCTTCAGACGCAATCGTTACTGTAAATATTAATACCATCGTTTATAAAAATATTTCTAGTAAATTCGTATAAACTGTAAAAATTTTCGAGTTCTTCTTGATTTTTCTTGCTGACAATCACAAGTTTCCAACAAATTCAAAGCAAATACTTCGGAAACAGAAATCAAAGGTCGAAGTTTTGTGGCAATGCAATTGGTGTATGGTGAATGCATTTTGTTCGAAATAAGTGCAATGATTATTCCGTTGAACAGTCCCGATGTGCGCCAAAGTTAATCGTTGACTTCAATTACAATGTAACAGATTACAGATTCGGCAATATACACTTTTAAAAAGTTAGAATGACGCTTTTAGTCGTTTGTTCTTCGCTAGAATATAAGTTGAGGTTAATTCGTAAAGGAAAATATGATTCGTGGTTGACTGAGAGACACAATTGTGAAGATAATCGATAGCGTGACGTTAGCGAGTGTTTAATGTAATCACGTTACGGATTGTAAGTAACTGAATTTCTACTTGGAATCAATTTCCGATAAATTTCAATTTATATACTATTTTCAACACGTTGTTTGATAATATATTTGGTATCATTTTAAAATATAATGTCATATTGTTTTATTTTCACGTGTAGCATATTATTTTAAATTATAAATATTATTCTGTATTACTTTACAGCTTGAGGAATTTAAAGTGTAGGTTTGTGTTTACTTATTGTTTAATGTGTTAGGATTGAATAGACTTGGCACTGAATTACAATTATCTTACGAAAACAAAACCTTTATTAAAATGCTATTATTATCTCGCTACAGTTTTTTCGAAAGTCGACTTTTTCTGTGTCATGTGAATCTTCTACTCGCCATATCAGTTCAACTTATTTGTTTTGTGCTTTCTTATGCCTGTATATATAAGAGTTACGTGGACAATAACTAAGAACAACTGACTGACGATACAACTTTACTTATAAAAATATAAAGAATAGTTTTTATCTCACATTAGCATATACATATATTACTTGAACTTTTAAACTTCAAGAGTTTGATATTTCCGATACAAAAGAGCACGAGTAAAAATTTAATCGTATGTTTTGTTAACATATAAAATAATGACAAATGAAAATTTTGTTATTGTCGAATTTTATTCTTTTAATTGATAAAATAAACCTCATACACAATAAAGATTTTTATGTTTATGTTTAAAACTTTGTTCTCAATTTTGTGCAATTTTAACATAACATATTCTCTCACCATAATCATTTTATGAACTGTTTAAACTCATTTATGATAGCAATGTTATTGACTTTGTCGAGTTAAGAGATATCATTTATTCAATGAGTTATAACAAATATGAATGTCACAATCACCACACATGATTAAACAGAAGTATGGTTTTTTTAATTTGTTATTTCGTTTATTATGATATAATTATATTACAATATGCTTACATATTATTTATTTAAATCTTTTATTTACTTATAATTACTTTTGACATTTTTTTCACTTTGAAACAGAGATTTCATGTCGTAGAAAGTATTGTTCTATCACTCGTGTTTTGTTCCATACAAAAGTTATAATCTCAGTGTCATTAAGCCAATGGACATGCTTATAATTGACTATAATGACATTCATTTGTAAATTAATTATTGTAAAAAAATCTATATATATAATAACTCGTTTAAAAGTAGTGATATATTCTTTTCTATAAACACAAGTAAAAAAATTGGAGTAAATTTTAGATAATGAATTTGAAAAACGTGTCGATTTCGAACTTTTTCTCGTTCTCATTATATTTCGAGACAGACACGGTCAACTGTATATACAGGTATGCCTCGCCTTACGTCGGTAATTGGTTCCAGGAAAGCGACGTAAGTCGAATTTACTTGTCTCCGAATCTACTTGTCACTAGGCTAAACCATAAATTACCATTTCCGGTTCTGTATTTTATTTATTAAGCTTACAAACAATTTTATTAAATTTTAGTTTTTAATATAGTACAAAAAAAGTAATCTGAATTTACGAATGCATGTACTGTAAATACAGTACATACTTGTAAATGTATATATTTTAATGTGATTTTATGTGCTTTAAACGCTTTTCTAGTGATATTACGACTTCAATATTTGTGGCGGACAGACGTAAAGTCGAATAAAATGACTTAAACTTGATTTTTATTTTTCCATATACTTTTTTGACAAACGACGTATAATCGGGAACGACGTAACTCGAAACGACGTAAGTCGAGGTATACCTGTATTTACATAATCATGCGAGAATTATTCTATTGTAAAAAAAAATTATATCTTATTTCTTATTATTTCTTTATTTTGTTCATGACATATTTGATGATATTTTAATCACTCGAATGAGGTTATCGCTTCAAAATGTGCTATTAATTAACTAGTGAATGAACAAACTTTATTCTAACTTTTAGTCAGTATTGCTTATTCACGAATATACTTAAACTAGAATATACGAGTAAAGTGAATTCTTATCAATTAATAACAATCAATTTTTCATTTAATGTTTTGTTTCAGGTTGTAGAAAGACAAACACTTTTTATCTCTAAACGTTTCTTCCAGCACGAATCTTTGTCTACCTTTATAAAAATCAATAAGTAAATTAAAATGTTCTACGTTAGTCACATTCCATAAACTTATTAACGTTAAGTGATTTTGTAGAAAATTAATTAAATGCGCTAGAAACTTTGTAACGACGTCGTAGAAGATGTTTTAAAATAGCTTTTCTGATATCAACCTTGAGAAATTAATTGCAAAGTAAACTTTCGTAATTTCATATAGGTGTAGTATATCTAGACATTCTACAAATATATTTAGCTTTATTAAATTTCATTTTGCATTAACGTAGAAACAATGGAAACCAATTTTAAAGTGCTTTATATAACTTAATTAAGATTCTTTAACTAAATAATTTTATAAATTATATAAATATACCTTTGGTTAAAATTTAAAAATTTCAAAATTACGTAAGAGAGGTATATTAAAATTATATTTTTTTGTTGTATGCAAAATCGTTCATGATTATGTAATTACTTTTATGTTCTTCAAAAAACAAACAGTAAAAATAAAGTAAAATTCCTGTTGCAGTTTTGGCCGTTGTTGTTCGACTTTACGTCCGCCCGCCACAAATATTGAAGTCGTAATATCACTAGAAAAACGTTTAAAGCATATAAAATCATATTATACGAGTATGTTCTATATTTACAGTACACGCATTCGTAAATTTAGAATACTTTTTTCTGTACTATATTAAAAACTAAAATTTATTTGTTTGTAAGCTTAAAATTGATTTTTATTAACCATATATTATTAAAAATGCATTAATAAATAAAATACAGAACAGGTAATAATAATTTATGGTTTAGCCTAGTGACAAGTAGATTCGGAGACTTACGTCGTTTTCCTGGAACCAATTAACGACGTAAGGCGAGGTATACCTGTATAATATAATAGAAAAGTTAAAACTACGATAGAAATAAATAATCTTTATCAACGTTGTTGTTTTACTCGTAGCAACTCCGAGCTCAACTGTTAATACTACAATAAAAAAATAAGTAAACTTTGTAACAATTAATTAATTTGACGACTATGTAATGTTGTAGCAAAAAATTCTTGACAATTGTTCATTTTCAAAATGTCTTATGAGAGCTCTTTCAAATTCAGTATATTAGCGCAGTATGTGTTTAACACTTACGTAAAGTTGCCATCTCTCTGCTTGTACAATACTTTTCTTGTCACCAGCTTGAAGTTGACTTTTTCAATAGGTATTCAATAATGAAAAAATTTTTTGACTTCGCATCTGCGTCAGCTTGTTCATTTCCTCTTACACATACATCCTGAGATTGTAATGAGAAATTGTAAAGTTGTAATGTGAAATTACTTGCAAAAAGTGACAAATCATTCCAAATGTTTTAGAATGATTTGACACTTTTCAAATCAAAAATGTTTTGGAAACAAGATATATTGTTTATTAAAGCAATTATAGAAGAATTGAATGACGCAATCACTTCGTACGATAAAGCAGAAATATAGCTTTTTTAGTTTATTTTTCTTTTATTTTCCTATGATTATATTACAATATGTTCACATCTTATTATTTTATTTCGCTTATGTATTTAGTTATCGGCAATTGTCACCTTTTCAAATAATCATAAAAATACATTTCTGTGTGTAATTTATTAAAAAGTCTAAACAATTATAATTTAGAACTTTTAATTATATGCGTAGATATTTACGTGCTCTCACATTGCATGAGCGATTTAATAGATAGGTAAAGAGTGGTTTAAAAACAATGAACAACAGTAGTTTTTGTAACTAAAATGCTCATTAATTGACCTAAGTATTTTCAGTAATGAAATTAAAAATCACAAAAAGTTGCTAGGACTTAAGGTAAAAACCACAGGACAAACATTAAGAAAAACACTAAAATAAACACAAGTCTGAATACAACAATATACAATTTTCACGAGGTTGATTAAAAAAGATTTCTTTTCGTGCGATTTGTGTGTAAAAGATTATTCATGCTAAATTTGTTGTTGTAACATTGAATCATTTGTATAACGTTTAAACAAATATACGTACAATTTTGACTTTTATATATTTATAGAAAAATGCATAATTATATATAATAGAAAGTCCAGAACAGTTTTAAAATTTAAGAATTTCGTAAACATTAAATTTACTTGATTGGATGTAAATTTAAATCAAATAATTAGTTTTGTCTTTAATAAATATGTATTTATATATATTTATAATTTGAAAATTCCTAAACGATTATTTACAGATTTTAGACGAATCACAAATTACATATTTTAGATTGAAATTTTTGTGAGACTTTGCACGATGTTTTTAATGCATCCATTTCAACCGTTGTTACTTTTTTTCTTTTATACCCCAGTCTTTCTCTATGCCTAACAAAATGCTTTTATCAATAGCATTATATATATATATTTTACTTGATCTAGTTATTTCTTTTCTCCACCATACTCCATTTAATCTTTAAACTGCTTTCTTATTTTGTGTTAATCTTGTATTAATTTCTAATACATGTTTTCCAAATTAATAAATTTGTATTCCAAGATAATTGTGATGTTAATATCTCCCAATCTTTTTTTTATTCCATTCTTGTCTGTTTTAGCCCCACCTATGCACAAATATATTGTGCATAGGTGTATATATCACTCGTGTTTATATAAAAAACTCTACTATAATATTTTTGTTTTATTTTTATTGTCACATATTTTAGATTATTTTTATCCTCTGCTGTTATTATCTGATCATCTGCAAATTGCAATGTAAACAATTGTTTATTGTTAATATCTATTCTCAAAATGAGTGAGTTTCCAAAAGAAGTTTATTGTGAGTTTTCAAAAAAAAAAAAAAAAAAAACATAGTTTAAGCAAGGGTGGGGTTAAGTAGACCCAATAGTACCGGAACAGGTTTAAGTATAAATTGAATTGTATAAAAGTTTAAAATGCAGGTGAATTTTTACAGTGTTAGAGTTGAATAAATTTACAATGAATGAAATTTTATTACAGTGCAATTTATCGTCTCGACATTTTGTAGTGTTATTCTTAGAGTACAACAATTATCAGACGATTATCGAGAGAAACGTAATTGAATACCATAAAATAATTACGAAGAAATTATATCGAATTGATTGTAATAAATTGCATCTCTGCTTTAAATAGAAGCCTATTTATCGATCTTTTAGAGTAATTCTCTGTGATTATGAAACTTAAATCTTATATAAATTCAATTTCATAAATGTCGTAAAACTTTTCGATCAATAGATATTGGTTTTCGATTTAGGAAATGCAAATGGAAATAAAATTTATGAAAACGTAAATATACAATATTAAATTAAAGAATATATCTATTATGTTTATCAGATTTGTAGTGGTTTGGTTCATACTGATCACAAAATTAATTTTTCGAGTAAATTACTGTCGAATAAATCAGAATTACAAATATATATTTTAAATTAAATTCAGATTGCAATTAAATATTTGTCGAATGGAATTATTTCAGATCACAAAATTAATTTCTCGAACACAAATCTTAATTATGTTAATTTTATTTTAACAATAAAAGAAAGTTTCTGTATTAATTATTAAATGTTTTAATATCCAAGAAAATTAAAACACGATAATTGTATGAAATAAAATAACACCAAAACGAAATTATATTTGAATTTTTTTTATTTTTACATGAATAGATTAAATATGTTTATTTTATTTAAGCTTTTCCAGTTTTTTCATCCAGTTTATGTAAATCGTGAAATGTTCTTGGTCTAATTTCTGATATTTTATAAATTAATGTGATATCCGGATTTTCTACCGATTTTTTTCCCGATCAATGTTTCGTTTTACCTAAAATCCCAATTAAATTCTCTAAGAAACTAGAGTGAAAAATAACTTGGATGAAGGAGAAATTTAATCTCTTCTTGTTTTCAAGGTAAACATTTGCCCATCTCTACAATTTTTCCACACTACGAACTTGAAAAATGATATTTAACATACGATTTCGTGATTTTATTTGGGTTCTCGGACAACTTGACTTTCCCGCACACCTTTTACCTCGCAACTAATCAGTCACATGACAGTTTTCTCACCGCGAAACGATAAAAGGCACTTCTCTCCCCCCTCCGAAAGTCGTTCATCAACCGTAGCAGTAATACGTACTCTAGGATTTGTTTTTAACTTGGTGCCCTGTTTCGAATTTGGGGCCATATTCTGGTCACCGTCTCTGGTCTATCGTCTCTCACAAGACGGTTTCTAATTTGTTAATCCAAATGATTAGCCAATCAGCGATTGGCTGAATGGCTAATCATTTACGACCCCTGGACGTCCCGGTAGATTTTTCCTTCTCTTAGAGATCCAAATACATAAAGAGGTATGGAACCAACTTTTGTGAACTCTTTCTCGCCCATTCGCGTTTTACAGACTCCAAAATTTCCCTCGATAATAGTTATTGTACCATCTATATAGATAAGTAATAAATCGTTGTTTCGTTGTTAAATTGGTGTACTGTTTTACTCGTATATCGTCTGTCACCTTATCGACGACACTCCTCCACTCGACCCGAAAAATTTTAATCTCGTTTTCTCGGAATAAACTAAAGAAAATTTAAGCCACTTCTGACTCGTGGGTAAATCCCTCTGACTTGAAAGCCGATGCACGGAGGTACGACGTAGTCATACCCCCCACGGTTCACACATTAAGATTACAAATAGTTTGTCGAGTAATAATTTTATTATCAATACTAGAATTAATTATTTTCTTGATTGATATTTGTCTTAATATTCGGCTATATGACAATTTGAAATAATATAACAATGAAATTATTTCGAATTTTTTTTATTTTTAAACTAATAGATTAAATAAGTATATTTTATTTAAGTGTTTCCACTTTTTCCTTCAGTGCAGGTATACCTCGCCTTACGTCGGTAATTGGTTTCAGAAGAGGCGACGTAAGTAGAATTTACTTGTCTCCGAATCTACTTGTTACTAGGCTAAACCATAAATTACCATTTTCCGGTTTTTTATTTTATTCATTAATGCATTTTTAACAATATACGGTTAATGTCGATCTATTCTAAGCTTACAAACAAATAAATTTTAGTTTTTAATATAGCACAGAAAAAATTTATCTAAATTTACGAATGCATGTACTGTAAATATAGTACATACTTGTAAATGTACAGTATATATTTTAATTAATATGATTTTATGTGCTTTAAACGCTCTTTTAACGATATTACGACTTCAATATTTGTGGCGGACAGACGTAAAGTCGAATAAAATGACGTAAATTTTTTACATTTCGTTCTAATATCCAAGTAAATTAATAAAACACCAGAACCTAAAATAATATTATAGCAATAAGACAAAGTAAAATAGGGAAATAGTTTAATAAAATAATTATTTAAATTATATTTGTTACTTATTTTTAAATATCGCGAAGAAAACAATGCTTTTTATGATATTCGTGGCAATAACAATGTTTTAAATATTATCTGATCTTTGACACGGAAGAAGTTCGATGTACAAATAACCAGCTCTAGTTTTTGAAAGTGGTAAAATTTTAAACTACACTGATGAGTTTATAAAATATAAAACTCTGATGAACTCTGAGGATTAGTATTATTTAATATAAAATAATACTAATCCTAATTTTTATTTATATAAAATTACAGAATGCGATTCTAATGGATTTTGAAGCATTTCAAGTGAAATTATTTATCAACAGTTGGCCATAAAAACATTACACAGCCTTATAGAAGCTGTAACAAAAGATCAATGTCAAGTCAATTTTACTAGAAAAAAAATTAATGTATTAAATTTAATAAACAAAAAACATCGTACCTGGCTGAATCAAACACAGTAATTTATAAAACTTATTAAATTATTTCACAACGTATAATGAATAATTTTTATTTAAATATAAACAGATAAAAAAACTGTTTTAAAACTGCATTGTTCTCTTTGCGATATTTTATCTTACGAACAATTCTTAATTAAACAAAAAAGAAAAAATATTTTTAAAATCAATACATTCTATAAGTAGGTATTTAGTAAAAAAGTAAAAAATATAACTTTATTATATTTTTTATAATTATTATATTAACCAATTTTCCTATTTCACGTTGTCTTATTCTATGATATTATTTTAAGTTGTCGTGTTTTAATTTAGTTGGATATTAGAACGAATTGTAAAAATTATTATTACAAAATAATAAATTTGATAATTAGAAGAAATATATTGAACATTCGAAATATAAATTTTCTGATCAGACTGATCGAAATATAAATTTTCTGATCAGTCTGACCCAAACCACTTAAACCATATCAGATAAATATATCAGATATATTCTTGAAATTTAATATTGTATATCTACGTTGTCATAAATTTTATTTCCATTTGCATTTTCTAAATCGAAAAGCTATTAGCCATTGATCAGTAAGTTTTACGACATTTATGAAATTGAATTTATATAAGATTTAAGTTTCATAATCACAATAATTACAACAGAAAATTAATCTAAGAGATCGATAAATAGGCTTCTATTTAAAGCATGAATGCAATTTATTAGACAATCAATTCGGTATAATTTCTTCGTAATTATTTTATGGTATTCAATTACGTTTGTCTCGATAATCGTCTGATAATTGTTGTACTCTAACAATAACACTACAAAGTGTCGAGACGATAAATTGAACTGTAATAAAATTTCATTCATTGTAAATTTATTCAACGGTAAAACTGTAAAATTCACTCGCATTTTAAATATTTCAAACTTTTATACAATTCAATTTATATTTAAATCTGCTCAGGTAGTATTGAGTCTATTTAACTCAACCCTTGTTTGGACTATGTTTCTTTTGGAAACTATGACGATTACGAATATTAAAGCAGTTAAAGAATTATATAGATTATTGGGAAATATTGGGGAAAAAATCAGAAGGATTTATGGTATCAAAAGGACTAAGACAGAAATGTTGTATGTCACCAACTTCATTTAAAATCTAAGTAAAAGAAGTATAAAAAATATGAAAAAGCAAATGTTATGATATGGTAACAAATATTAACAATACACCAATATTTACATTGCAATTTTCAAATGATCAAATGATAATAAGGATAAACTAAAGTACATGACAATAAAAATAAAACAAGAATATTTTAGAGGAGGCTTATATATTAACACTAGTGAAACAATATATTTGTGCATAGGTGAGGCTAAAACAGACACAAAAATGAAGGAAGGAGAAAAGTTTGAAAGATGTTAACATCACAATTATCTTGTAATACAAATTCATCAAGATGGAAGAGATACATTGGAAAATAATACAAAATTAGCATAAATAAGAAAGCGGTTAAAAAATTAAATAGAGTATGGTGGAGTGAAGAATTATATATGTGTATAACGGTTGAAATGGATGCATTAAGAAGATCGTGCAAAATCTCAAAAA
The DNA here is from genome assembly GCF_000671375.1 of Centruroides sculpturatus. Lineage (NCBI taxonomy): Eukaryota > Metazoa > Arthropoda > Arachnida > Scorpiones > Buthidae > Centruroides > Centruroides sculpturatus. Next base: position 47,403 of record NW_019386170.1, on the reverse strand, counting down.
AAGAAACAATAACTAATGAGAGATTCAAAGACCTAATAGAATTGAAGGTATTAAAANATCAGACAATTATCGAGATTAACGTAATTGAATACCATGAAATAATTACGAAGAAATTATATTGAATTGATTGTAATAAATTGCATCTCTGCTTTAAATAGAAGCCAATTTATCGGTCTTTTAGATTAATTTCCTGGTGTAATCATTGTGATTATGAAACTTAAATCTTATATAAATTCAATTTCATAAATGTCATAAAACTTTCCGATCAATAACTAATAGCTTTTCGATTTAGGAAATGCAAATAGATATAAAATTTATGAAAACGTAGATATACAATATTATATTAAAAGAATATATCTGATATATTTACCAGAGTAGTAGTGGTTTGGGTCAGACTGAAAAATTAATTTTTCGATCACAAATCTTAATTAAATTAATTTTATTTTAACAATAAGGAAAGTTTAATATATTCTTTCTAATTATCAAATTTATTATTTTGCAATAATAATTTTTACAATTCCTTCTAATATCCAAGTAATTTAACACACGACAACTTAAAATAATATTATAGCAATAAGACAAAATAAAATAGCGAAATAATTCAATATAATAATTATAAAAAATATATTTTTTACTTATTTATTAAATACAGTAGAACCTTTATTATCCGGACTTCTATTATCCGGATTTCCGATTATCCGAATTGAATAAACAAAAATTCCAAGAATTTGCTGATTTGCACTTTACGAATAACGACACTGTTTATGTATTAAATACAGTAGAACCTTCATTATCCAGACTTCTATTATCCGGATTCCCGATTATCTGAATTGAATAAACAAAAATTTTACGAATTTGCTGATTTGCACTTTGCGAATAACGACACTGTTTATGTACGTGATAAAATGCATAACATTTTTTGTTTCACCCTGCTCAGTGGTCGTAAATTTTTAACCCTTAACTGGTTTCGTAAATTTTACAATCATAACTGGTATCGTGGGGGCTGCGCAGCTCCCAAGTAAAATTTGCCTCTAGAGAGCAAATTTGAACAATGTGTAGTTTAAAAGTGCATAAGTGCTAAATGGAACCCCTGTTTAGTATAATAAACTATTATTTATTCATATAAATTCTTAACCCTTAACTGGTTTCGTAAATTTTACAATCATAACTGGTATCGTGGGGGCTGCGCAGCTCCCAAGCAAAATTTGCCTCTAGAGAGCAAATTTGAACAATGTGTAGTTTAAAAGTGCATAAATGCTAAATGGAACCCCTGTTTAGTATAATAAACTATTATTTATTCATATAATTTTTTTATTTGATTATTACAAGAGATCACAAAATTGTTTTAACTTTTGATGTTTGCTTTTTTCAACAATATGAAAATCTACCCTATTGTAAGTTACTAACAAAAGTAATGTTTTTTCTTATTCTTAAGAAACTAATCTTACAAAAAAGTAACTCTTATAGCCTCTAACTATCACTTGTTAAAAATCCACAGGTAATATAATCACTTTTATTTTTAAGACTCAGGAACATTTTAACGCAATTACGTAGTTCAGTCTTGACAGTTATCACATAGTATTTTTGTAGTACTATGCACTTTGCCAATAAATTTCAAACAACTGTTGCACTTAGTAGCATATTTACTATCTTTTATTCCTGCACAAAATGACAGCATACTCTTTTCAGGAGATTTCGGCTTGATCTAGTAATTTGTATAATATTATCCTTTATTAGAAGTTCAAATGATTCTTTGGTAGTAAATTTGAATTCTATGCAAGGTTGAGATATCTTTGCAAAATAATTGTACAAATAAATAAACACATAAAAACACATTTCCACAAAAAAAAACCAATGTAACTGGTATCGTGGGGGCCGCGCAGCCCCAGAAGGTACGTAGCTTCCACCCTGGTAAGTGCTACAGGGCCGAAAGTTTGGCACTCGCTAAAAGTTGCGACATAATGAGATTACATAAAATGGCAGCTGCGCACGATGCTTAGATTTTTAGAAAATCGTAAAAATATGACGCTTGGGGGCCGCGCAGCCCCCACAAAACCAGTTAAGGGTTAAATATATNCAATTATTAATATAATTTTTTAACCGTAGAAATTTCCGAACACGATAATTCCCCAATGGCACGTAACTATATGTTAACAAGGATTATTCTCTGTAACATCGATACACTTCAGAATTGTAAGGACAAGCTTAGATACAAACTTCGGATTTATGTCATTCCAACATGTAAAGGGTCAGATAAAAACTTACTTTAGAACAAAAACAAGAATGAACACTTTTACGTATGTAGGACGATATGATAATAAAAATGAAATCTAATGTAAGAATCAGCCTGGGGTACAGAGTAATTTGTTACGCCTGTATCACTTAACTGAGAATATTTATGTCTATGGACGTAAGCTATTGTATACTGTATTGCTTATAGCATAGGGCGTTGGCCTTTTGGAGTCTATTCGGACTTCGTCCTTCTCATTTTGGGATCTATTGATGAACGCCTCGAATTCGGCTGAACTTCGCCTATAACTTCGGATTTACGACCAATTATCATTCGAGGCTTTATCTACGTGAACGGATGGGAAAGAGAAGAAATGAGGGGTAGACAGTTCCCATCGAAGCGAGATTTTTAGAGATAATTTTATCGCCATCGGAAATATAATTTTTCTTTTTTCACACCCGAATATAGATTTAACTTGTGAACCTGTTTATCATTGCTCGAACGCACAACTGTCGTCTTTCCCAACCCACTCGACAGAAAGACAAAGTGGGCGAGTTTTACCAACTCGACGATTAGAGGGCTCGGTCCCCTCGTGTTCATTCTCACAACCATTTCATTGGCTTACTTACCTATCCATTTACATTGAAGTATTTTTAACAGACAATGCTTACAATTATTTGACATAGAGAACGAAATAAATTATTATATGACTAATAAAACTGTACAAATCAAATTTTCGATATAAATTTTTTCTAAAACAATAAGAGCAGCCATACCTGGTTGAATGACTCTTGCATCGCTGGCATCCATATATTTCTAGTTTCTTTAGCTTACAACACTTCTTTGCTACGATCCATAGTGGAGACTAAAGTTTTAATTATTAATATTATTAATTTATCACTTACTGTAACCTAAGTCAAATTACGTTTTGTCTAGTAATAGATACACATAATAAAAATATGATTCAAGTGAANATTTACATTGAAGTATCTTTACCAGACAATGCTTACAATTATTCGACATAGAGAACGAAATAAATTATTATATGCCTAATAGAACTGTACAAATCAAATTCTCGATATAACTTTCTTCTAAAACAATAAGAGCAGCCATACCTGGTTGAATGACTCTTGCACCGCTGGCATCCATATATTTCTAGTTTATTTAGCTTACAACACTTCTTTGCTACGATCCATAGTGGAGACTAAAGTTTTAATAATTATTATTATAATTATAAAATATGAAATAATACTCCAAAATCATGTTTTACTAACCGTTTTTTCTTGATTTCTCTCTCTTTCACAACAAATATTCGTTGCCAAGCACGCAGACAAAGCGACACTCTTCAACTCTGTGACAATATTACTTCAGAATAAATATTTATCTAAGTTGTATAGATGAATAGTATGATTTTTGAGAACGAACCTGTAAGATTGCTGATTTCTTTGCATACGTGAAAACACAATCCAATGTGAGTATGCACCATATTTAGTTCTGACAAATGAGGAAATAACCTGTGCAAACATAACAATTCGCCATCTGTCTGTAATATGTAAAAAACAGATGATTAATGTTGTATTAAGAATCAAAATTCACACCAAATAAATTTCCACTTACCGAATTATATTTTGAAATAGTAATTCTGTTGAGGTGAAGATATTTTACTCTGCTGCCACTAAACGCGTGTAAATATCTCCTGTTAACTTTATTGAAATCTGTACAACTAAAGCTGAGGTATAGAGATCCAAGGGCGTTTTCAAACATTGAATATATTTGCGCATTCATCTCGACGAACATTTTTTTGCAGGAAAAAGGTTTTTCTTGTTCCCGTGTTTAAAATATTCTGAAATAATATCAAAGAAGTTTTAACCAAGAGCTTAAGATCAAACCAAGTATAAACCGAAAGATTAAGATTTAACCAAGAATCCATCAAAAGATGAAAGTTTAATCAAGTTTAAACCGAAAGATAAGGATCCATCCAAGTTTAGACAAAAGGATTACAATCTAACCACTTGTAAAGCAAAGATGAAGATTTGATCAAGTTTAAACCTTAAATTAAGATCAAACCAAGTTTAAACCAAAGATTAAAATTTAACGAAGTTTAAACCAAAAATTCGGATTAAACCAAGTTTAAACCAAAGATAATAATTAAACCAAGTTTTAATTAAAGAAGTAAGATCAAACCAAATTTAAACTAAAATATCAAGATCAAACAATTTTAAACCAAAAGATTAACATTAAGTTTATACCAGTTGATTAAAATCAAACAAGTTTTAATTAAGATATTAAGATGAAACCAAGTTTTAACCATAAGTTTAACATAAAACCTAGATTATACTAACTATAATGTTCAAAGCATTTTGAATTCTGACGAAATTCGAATATATTATATTATATTAGTTTAAGTATTTATTCTGAGCTCAATTTTTAAAATGTTATATTGACTCATAAATTGAAACTGTGCATAGGAAATTTGTACAAGTGTTACAAGTTGTTCCATAATAGAAAGATAAAAAGCTTATGTTTTGTATAAGAACAATGGACTATTTCTAATAAGAAACAGAATTCGACTGTTTTATAAATGAAACTCTTCAGAAATATCTTTTATTAGGATAATGTTTAGTTCTCATATTTATAAATAAAAATTAGTGTTTGTCGGTTTTGTAATATAACCGTCTCAAGAATAATTTCTATACTCTGTATTTTAACCTAAAATATAAATTTAGATGTCGATATTAAACTAATTTTGTTACGTCATTAAACATAAACATATACAACAGACACTTTATTTTAATCACTTGCTTGAAGAAGAAACTATTAGAATTTCTATGAGCTAACTTTTTCTATTTGAACACGAATCGCTTAGAGATTTCTCTCGGTTTCGATTTATATTATTTAATATATTACAGCCGGTACTAAGTTAATTACTTAGTATGCACGTGTAACATATGTGTATATTCAGAATGTTGCAAATATTTTCATTGTTCCCAACACAGATTTTTTGTAATTTCTTACCACAAATGAGTTATTGTTAACTGCTATTATCATCTAGGTACTGGAAAAATAAAAGTGTTCATGCTTGTTTTCACGTTATTCTTTTCACGTCGTTATGAATAAAAAATCTTTTTAGATAATTTAGGTATTGGGATTAAGTTAGTCATTACTAGTAATAAATCGAAAAATTTCGATAATTAAGTTAAATTTTAAATACGTTTGTCACATTCGTTTCTTCACCAAAGTGATGTAATATTTTCTTACATTACAATTTACAAAATTGTTCAAATTAGGTTTACCTTTATTTAATTTAAAAATTTGTACAATAGTGAAAAATATGTATATTCTTTGAAATTAAATCATTTATTCATTTTGTTTCTAATGTATAATCAGTTTCAGTGAAAAGCAATTAAAATGAGTCCACAACGAGCTAAGTGAATGCACTTCCCGAATTGCAAAATTCCAAAATTCTAAGCTCGTCCTGACTATTCTGAGATGTAGCTAATTTACGGACAATGGGCCTTGTAAAATCCTAGTTACGTTCTTTCGGAGATTATCGTGTTTGCAAATGTTACAATTAAATATACAATTATATAATTGATTTAATGAACGAAAAATATATTTGAAATTATTGGAAAATAGTATATATGTCTGTAGAAATATGTAGAAGTTTAAACCAAAGATTAAGAACAAACCAATTTTAAACTAAAAGATTAAGATCTCATCAAAATTAAATCAAAAGATTAAGGTTTAAACAAGTTTAAACCAATTATTAAGATTTAATCAAGTTTAAATCAAAAGATTAAGATTTAACTAAGTTTAAATCAAAGATTAACATCAATCCAAGTTACGGTATTTTCGTAGGTTGCTCCCAGGGCTGTGAAGTCGCGTAAAAATTTAACGACTCCGTTTCCGACCAGGGGTGGGCTTGATACCGAAAGATATTTTGAATTTTTAATGTTATCACTTGACCTCAGAATAAAAGTTCCACTAAATTAAGTTTTTATAAAGAAAGCATATAAACTTTTAATTTTAAAACTAAAAGACTTATTCAAGTAATATATAAATATGTATTCAATAATTTTTACTTTTCCGGCTGTTATATATAACAGAGGAAAAATGCAGCGCTCGGTCAAAAAATGACTCCTCCCCAATTCTTACATTTTTGTACTCGGGACACCTTGAAATTTTGAGATTTGCAAAAGACTCGAGGTATTTCTGTATGTGTAAATGTTAGACTGTGTGAGGGTAAAATGTTTTTGTTCACGTTTTTTGAAGCCTAATAATTTCTGTGGTCAGAGTGGTCAGAATCGGAGTCAGATGGTTTAACAAATAAGTGGTTTATTAAGCGTCAGAGTGGTTGAACTAAATCGTGTCCTCATACACATTGTAAAACCGTAGGCGAGAACTTCTTAACTAGTTTTACTGTACTATTATAAAATGACAAAAAAGCTTACTTTGAGAATAGAGACGAGTTTTACTTTTCATTTTTTAAATTATGACAAAACTCCATGACTTCGACTCCGATTACACAGCCCAAGTTGCTCCAAAAAAACTTCGTACATTCGTTATTCTGCTTTCCACTCAACACATCACAATTATAAAATGTCTTTGTGTTTTCAGTATCGAACTGTGGCTTAATTACGTTGCTTCCAACGTAGTTGGTAAACTTCTATTTCCTGTAATTTTTTTTTCTTATTTATATGAAAAACGTTGATAAATATTTTTATTCAGTTGCAACTTTTATTGAAGAACTGATAAAATACTCTTTGAGAAATTTGGCAGATATTTGATAAATTCAAAAAAATAGAGTTTTCTCTCATATTTACTGCTTGTTCGTCTACAACATATGCTTTTATATATATTGCTGTCTTCTTATGTCTTGATATAATTTTGGTAATCGTAATACGAAATATCGAAATATCTGAAGTAACATTTTTGATTGAATCATTACTTATGTAGTAGATGTTATCAATTTTTTCGATTAGAACAATCTATGAATATGTAAATTTTAAAATCTAAAATGATTTACAGTACGAGAATATCCAATAGAAAGTTGCACTAGTATATCTGTTTAGTATAAATTGTAAATAATGAAGGAATATACATTTTACATTTCTACATTAATTAATTAAATTTTATACTTTTAAATTAAAAAACTAATTTCCTATATAAGACAGAATATTATACCGACTTTTTTTTCAAATTCTGAAATTTAATGACTTTTATTTACAACTACTATATTCTATTACGTGTTTTTCTTTACCAAGTAGTTTCACACTGGAAGCGTTATATTATACCTGTTATTATTTCGTATAATAAAGTAGAACAAAACATATCAGATAAAAATTTATTAAAAGGATAAAAAATAGAGACGTAAAACTTTTTATTTTCACTTTTATTTTAGTACTATTGTATTCACGATAAGAATTGTTTGCTTTAAGAGTTAATTCATAACAAAACTCTGCTATTAAAATAAATCCATTAAATTTGTTTCATTATTTATTAAAAGTGAGCACGCGAATCATTCTAAAATTACTAAAAATTTTTGCAATATATTAATGCATGCAAATGTATCTAAATTAATTCAGTGTTTTTTTTCATATAACTATATATACTGTACATAACTGTTCTATGTATGTCTATTCTTATTCTAAGTAGTTTACACAATACTAAATATCTGACATGTTTTCAAACTATAGAATAAAACAAACTATTACGTTAACACGATTAATATATCCTTCAGAAAGAATTTCAGTAAAGGATGCGCATATTAAAATTATTAATACATTATCTCTAACTTTCTATAAGTTTTTTAATAATTTATAATTTTTTCCTGTAATTTTAATTTTTTTCGATAAACTTAAAGATGATTGACCCTATTCGGAATCCAGTTTGAATTGGTAAGTCTGCACAACTCGAGTTTAAAGGTATTCTAATTTCGTTATAGTTATCAATGTTTTCAGCACTGCATGAAATCTTATAATATTCGAGTATTTGGCCAACTGTGTTTGTAACAAATACATTTTTACCTTCGATTATGAAAATTCTTTCGACCACATTGACATATCGAAATTGTCCATCTCAATTGGTCAGCTGCGAGTTTTGAGTCAGATTTGTGGGCTTTAAACTGCAGCACTAAGATATAACATAGCCTGCAATCCAGATTATATTAGTAGTTTTGGAGACAGTATCACTGAAAAAAAGGCCTTACATTCACTGTTCTATACAAACAGTAATCTTTTTACTTTATTTCGTCGAATTTCTTGCTAAAAGTATTGTTTATAAATCTGTTAGAACACGTAATTTGTCAGTCACTAACGGATTAACAGTGAAATTTTCGTACTTCTTCAGTAAAAATTAATGGCCGTCGTACATAAATAGTACGAAAGTACATTTGCCGGTATGAAAACTTTCAATTAATTGTTTTATTCTTAAAGGTATAATTTAGAAAGCATTCAGCAGAGCTTATTTTATTTCGATGAACACCGGTCAGTTCAATTAGAGTAGAAAAAACCGAATACAATCCACTCACCACCTAAAAATAACNTTTTACTTTATTTCGTCGAATTTCTTGCTAAAAGTATTGTTTATAAATCTGTTAGAACACGTAATTTGTCAGTCACTAACGGATTAACAGTGAAATTTTCGTACTTCTTGAGTAAATATTAATGGCCGTCGTACATAAATAGTACGCCAGTACATTTGCCGGTATGAAAAATTTTAATTAACTGTTTTATTCTTAAAGGTATAATTTAGAAAGCATTCAGCAGAGCTTCTTTTATTTCGATGAACACCGGTCAGTTCAATTAGAGTAGAAAAAACCGAATACAATCCACTCACCACCTAAAAATAACTCAAAGTATAATTAATAAAACAGCACCATAAAATACTTATGTATTTATGATTATTTCTAAATATTTCTTTTTCTTTAAACAATATACTGAAAATGCATTTTTAATTATAGCGTTATTAATAATTTTATAATATTTCAAAGAATTATTACACGATATCAATAATCGAATAGCAAAAAAAAGAATTATTAACCGTGATTGCAATTTGTATTTTATCATCGAAAATTTATATTTGCCGTAATACATGAATACGATACTCGCTAATATAACTAAAAAACACTATAATAAGACGTATTTACCCTTATTAAGAAATTTCTTTTGATATAAAAAAATCCCCACATCGATATCCCGAAAGGTCTTCCTCCGAATCTCTTCATGAAACAAATGATCTGAAATTATGCAATTATTAATAAAATTACATTACATATGCAATTAGATTAATAAATAACGTACTTTAAATCTGTATATCGGCGACAAAATAGAAGAGTTATACTTCCCTATGTTGATAAAACTGTCGTATATCTGAAGTATATTTATAAAAANAAGATAGAAGAGTTATACTTCCCGATGTTGATAAAACTGTCGTATATCTGAAATATATTGATAAAAACAAAATTATTTTATTTTATTTTTTAAACAGTTACATTTTATAACTTGCATATTGATTACAATACTTACGATTGAGGTAAATCTTGATAATGCCCACGACGCTATTATTGCTCCAGTTAAAACTATCACTGCAACTATTGCGGATGCCACACGAAGAATTATGTCAAGACGTACGAACAGAACGATATATATACAAAAGCAAGTTTGATAGACAAAAAAACTGTAAATAAGAGGGACTAACGCCTTCCATTTATCGTTGACTTCTTCAAATATCTGCCAAATTTCCCAGAGTTTTTCCATTAGTTGATCAATTAAAGATTTTGTTGCATTCGTTGCAAACTGCAACTGAATAGAAATGTTTATCAATTTTTTTCCTAAAAGTGACAAAAAAATAACTGAAAGTAAAAGTATACAAATCGAGTGAGACGCTGCATAAATTTCCCAAAGTCCGATGCCGAAAACACAGAAGAGAGACATTTTGTAATTGAGATGTGCCGATTTTAAAGCAGAATAAGCAATGTACGAACTCATTGTGAAAAAACATAAAAGAAACAAAAGGTAAAAAGAGAAATAATAAATAATGTAATTTTCATGATTCTCGAGAAATTCTTCTTCTTTCTTAAAATCTTTCATCAAATGATGAATATTAATTTTTTTTTCTTCGCAAGATACTGAATAGTAAAGCTGTGTACAAGGATGCATTCCATAAAACGAATAACATGTAAAATTTGTTATTTTCAAATATCGAAAATATTTGAATGCAAACGGCTTCAGACGCAATCGTTACTGTAAATAATAATACCATTGTCCATAGAAATATCTCGAGTAAATTCCTATAAACTGTAAAAAAATTTCGAGTTCTTGTTGATTTTTCTTGCTGACAATCACAAGTTTCCAACAAATTCAAAGCAAATACTTCGCAAACAGAAATGAAAGGTCGAAGTTTTGTGGCAATGCAATTGCTGTATGGTGAATGCATTTTGACCGAAACAAGCTTGAAAGATTATTTCGTTGTACAGTCGCAAAGTGCACCAAAGTTAATCGTTGACTTCAATTATAATTAACAGATAACAAATTCGGCAATATACACTGAAAATAATACGAAAGTTAGAATAACGCTTTAAGTCGTTTGCTGTCCAGTAGAATATTCTATGAAGTGAATACGTAAACCATAAAATAATTAGTGATTGGTTGATAGAAGCGCTTGTGGAAAATCAATAGGGTGACGTTAACCAGTGTTTAATCCAATCACGTTACTGATTGTAGAAACTAAATTGTTGCTTGGAAACAATTTGCCATCAATAAATTTCGATTTATTGATAGAGTTATACTTTAAATCTATATTCGGGTGTGAAGAAAAAAGGATTATATATCGCGATGGCGATAAAATTTTTGTAGATCTGAAACATATTAAATAATTTATTACGTAATAAGAAATTTATTTGTTAATTTAAAAACTTAAGTTTTCAAGTGGAATATATGAAAAAAAACCTACAAGTTATGTAAAATATGATAACGCCCAATACACTATTAATGATACAGCGAACAACACTATTTCAAATTGTGCTGTCAGCGAACGAAAAATTACATCAATATGTACAGTACGAAGAGAAAAATATATATTCAGAAGTAACATTCGAAGATATGAAAGATGTAAATAAGTGGAAACAACGTTATTTTTTTCCTTCATCTTTTCAAATATTTCCGAAATATTCCAAAGGTTTTCGATCAGTTTTTCAACGAAAGAACTTGTGGCGTTCATTTTAAGTCTCAACCGAACAAAAATGTTTATCAACCTCCTTCCAAAATGTAAAAGAACAACTGGAAAAACTACAAGTACACATAATACGTGAGACACGACATAAATCGACCAAAGTTCGAAACCGAAAAGACAAAACAAAGATGTTTTATAACCCTGTTGAGCCGTATATTCGAGGAACGAACATGTCGCTAAAAACACATAAGAAGAAGAACATAGAAACAGAAGTAGTGAAAAACATATCGTTCATTTTTTCAAAATGCTGAATTGTAGAGCTGTGTACATGGAAGCATTCCATGAAACAAGTATAATGTAGAATTTATTATTTTCAAATATCGAAAATGTTTAAATGCAAACACCTTCAGACGTAATGATTACTGTAAAGATTAACGCCATCGTCCATAAAAATATTTCTAGTAAATTCGTATAAACTGTAAAAAGTTTTCGATTTTTTCTTGATTTTTCTTTTTGACAATGACACGTTTCCAAAATATTCAAACGAAATACTTCGGAAACAGAAATCGAAGGTAGAAGGTTTATAGCAATGCAATTGCTGTATGCTAAATGCATTTTGTTTCAAATAAGTGCAAAGATTATCCCGTTGTACAGACCCGATGTGCGCCAAAGTTAATCGTTTACTTCAATTATAATGTAACAGAATACAAAATCGGCAGTATACGCTTTTAGAAAATAAAAAAGTTAAAATAACGCTATATCATTTATTTAATGACTTATAACATATATAAATGTCACAATCACCACACATGATTAAACAAAAGTATTGTTTTTTTAATTTATTTTTTCGTTTATTATGATATAATTATATTACAATATGTTTACATATTATTTTATTTGGATCCTTTATTTACTTATAAGTAATTTTGATAGTTTTTCACTTTGAAACAGAGTTTGCATGCCGTATAAAGTATTGTTTTATCACTCGTGTCATGTTTCATACAAAAGTTACAATCTCAATGTCATGAAGTGATTGGACATGCTTATAACTGACTATAATGACATCCACTTGTAAATTCATTATTGCAAAAAAAACTATATACTAACTCGTTGGAAAGTAGTGATATTTTCTTTTCTATAAACACAAGTAGAAAAATTAGAGTAAATTTTTAGACAATGCAAATACAAGTATAATAATGAATATGAAAAACGAGCATATTCACAGAAAATATTTACGTGTCCATTTCGAACTTTTTCTCGTTCTCATTATATTCGAGACAGACAAGTTCAACTGTATATATTTACATTATCATACGAGAATTATTCTATTGTAAAAAAATTATATATTATATATTTTTTTTCTTATTATTTCTGTATTTTGCCCATGACATATTGGATGACATTTAATTACTCGAGTAAGGTTACCGCTTTAAGATGTGCTATTAATTAACTAGTGAATGAACCAACTTTTTTTAAACTTTTGGTCAGCATTACTTAATCACAAATATACTTAAAGTAGAATATACGAGTGAATTCTTATCAATTAATTGCAATCAATTTTTCATTTAATGTTTTGTTTCAGGTTGTAGAAAGACAAACACTTTTAATCTCTAAACGTTTCTTCCGTCACGAATCTTTGTCTACTTTTATAATAATCAATAAGTAAATTAAAATATTCTACGTTAGTCACATTCCATAAAGTTATTAACGTTAAGTGATTTTGCAGAAAATTAATTAAATTCGCTAGAAACTCCGTAACGACGTCGTATAAGATGTTTTAAAATAGCTTTTCTGATATAAACTTTGAGTGATAAATTTCAAAATAAACCTTCGTAATTTCATAAAATTGAAGTATATTTAGTCATTATACAAATATCTTTAGCTTTATTAAATTCCATTTTGCATTAAAATTGAAACAATGGACAATGGAAACCAATTTTAAAGTGCTTTATATAACTTAATTAAAATTCATTAACTAAATAATTTTATAAATTATATAAATATTCCTTTGGTTAAAATTTTAAAATTTGAAAATTACGTAAGAGAGGAATACTAAAATTATATTTTTCTTGTATGCAAAATTTTTCATGATTATGTAATTATTCTTATTTTATTCATAAAACAAAAAGTAAAAATAAAGTGGAATTCCTGTTGCAGTTTTGGCCGTTATTGTTCGATATCATTTTGAATCACGGACAAACCCTTACATAACATAAGATTTGTAGTCATATAAATTAAATAATGTAATATAATATAATTAAATGAAAAGTTAGAACTACAATAGAAATGAATAATTACTATGTGTGTTGTTGTTTTCCTCGCAGCAACTCCGAGCTCAACTGCTAGTAGTACAATAAAAAATAAGTAAACTTTGTAACAATTAATTAATTTAACGACTATCTAATGCTGTGGCTAAAAATTCTTGACAATCGTCCATTTTGAAAATGTCTTATAAGAGCTTTTTCAAATTCAGTGTATTCGCGTAGAATGTGTTTAACACTTACGTAAAGTTTAAATAGTGGCATACAAGCTGAGACTTACTGGCTATTGCATACGATATACCTTCAGAAGATATTAATGAATGAGACGTGAATGCCGAATCCTTATACAAGTAAAATTACTTCAGATATTCTTTCAAAAACTTCATTGTGTGTTCAATTTTTTTATCAAATATTTGATTTTGTTCTGTATATTATAAACTATTAAAACAATCCTGTGTTCGAAATTAAACAAGTTTTCTTTCGTAAGCAGCGTCTTGATTGGTTGAAAACAAACACGTGTAAAAATGGCGGAAAGTCAAGAGCATAGTGGTGTTTGCCGTAATTTCACGAATTTTGAAAAAGAATTGTTACTCGAGTTAGTCGAGAAACATAAAAATATAATAGAAGAAAAAACAAACGCTGTTTTTTCAAAACAGAAAAAAAGATAACTGGGAGGTATTAACGGAAGAATATAATGGAATCCCGGGCGTCACGCTCAGAAAAAGTAAGCAGTTATGAGACTGCTATAAAAACTTAAAAAAAGCCGTAAAAGAACAGGCCCCAAAAAAACGAATTATTTAAGACAGGAGGAGGATTTTCTTTTCCTGTCTTAAATAATTCGGATGTAATGTCTGAAAAACTCCTGTCGATGGGCGTTTTAACACAGCCTTTACATAATGGCTTTGATAGTGATGCTAAACCTAATACAAGTAAGTATTAAGCCATTATAATTTATAACTTTTTAAATTTTGAATTAATTTTCAATATATTTTAATAGCAGAAATAGCTAAAATTTCTGTAAGACATTCTCAAGATACATCTGACGTATCTGCATCTGAACTAAGGCAATGTTTATTTAGTTATCAATAAATTACTTTATAATACTTAAATGACAATTGTGCAAATATTTATAGTGTACATAAAAATACTTCCTATATAGTCTGTACAATAGACAATAATAATATACATACATTTTATGTATAAATTACATCTATAATTTAAACTATATCATGTAATTTAACTGTATAACATGTAATACTGTATGTACTATTCAAATTGTGTATATTTTGATAATTTGAAATATTGTTATCAGTTACACATTCTTTTATTAAACATTCTATAAATAAA
The DNA here is from genome assembly GCF_000671375.1 of Centruroides sculpturatus. NCBI lineage: Eukaryota > Metazoa > Arthropoda > Arachnida > Scorpiones > Buthidae > Centruroides > Centruroides sculpturatus. The sequence continues at coordinate 32,394 of NW_019386170.1, read as the reverse complement.
AAAAGTCTAAATAATTTTTAGTTACAAATGTCTTGCAAGTTTTAGAAAAACTAATATTAATACTGTATTAGTAGTTAGTAATATAGTTTTAATGCCAAGTACACATATTTTATTTTCAAATAACAATTTTTTATTTTGCAGGTTTTAGCCATACCAGAAATTGTTAATGTAATGTCTGTAATAGAACCAGATGAAGATGTTAATATCGAATTTCAGAGTACTGATAATCAGCAGGTAAATCTTAAAAATAATTATATTCCATAAAAGTACTGTTTAGCTTATAATGAAATAATTACTTTTCAATCAGAGTTCCACCAATGTGAAAAAAATTCAAAATCAAAAAAAAAAACAGCCTGATGCAGCAGAAGCCACTTATGAACAGGCCAAAAGACGAAAGCAAACTATTGAGGAAGAACACGAATTAAAAATTAAATTTATGACAGAAGAGCATAATATTAAAATGCTCCTAATGCAAACACAGTTAAAAGTGCAGGAAAAGATACAGCAAATTTTAGAAGATAATCCATCCAGTTTTAGACTGCAGTTAAATTCATATTGCAATTAATTTGTAATTACTTTTTAATAAAATATATATTTATATATAGTGTAAAAAGTGTTTATTTTTTAATATAAAAATTTTTATGAAGCATTTGTGTTTTGTATATATTGTTTCTTTTTAGAATAATAATACAGTAATAAAAAATAAAACTTTTCAGAAAACAAAATTTTATGTAAAAATAAATGAAATTTTTATTTTGACATTAAACAAAAAATTCTGAATTATTGCATTTTTTTCGCAAAACCTTGAACATTTCTGGTATTTAAATAGTTGTACAGGCACATCTAAAGTTAAAAGATAAGCATCATCATCATGCAAATTTCCGCAAACTTTTTTTTATGAAATTTTAGAAAATTACGGAACGTATCCCTACTTTTTCAAGGCAAGTAAAATTTTTTTTATGTGCGCTTTTCTGTAGAACGTATCCACCGCATAAAACGAGACCTTACAGTAATTAAATTAATGATTCTAATATAGAATCTTGTAAAAAAACAAGAAAAAATTATTTTATTACTACAGTATCGAAAGATAAAGGGATATTAAGCCTACTTACTTGCGTTCTTTCAGATTCTGTTTTAGGCAACTGAATATAATCTGAGGAGAGTTGAGCAATTAAAAAACTTACTCTATTAATAGCTCTACACGCAGATGATTGACTTAAATCATTTAAATCGCCTACGACCAACTGAAATGTTCCAGTGGCATAAAAACGTAGAGCCAACAACAGTTGTTCCATCGGCGACATCGCATAATTTCTCGATGATGTATAAACTAAATTGTGACTAATTCGTTCTAGTAGGTTTCTTACGCTCTCTTTTGGCAAAAGATATTGACATAGAAAGTCGTAATCGTCCAATTGTTCGAGGTCATTTCTTCTTGGAGAAATAATCCGCCGACTTCTTCGTTCCATACAATCTATATAATCTAAATATTTCAGATTTTCTAGCATCTCGGCTTCCTCTTCGTCGAATGTCGCCATTTTTATCTAAAATAGATCGCTTTGCGCAGGCGTCTAACCTAGACTTATCGTCTACTCGCCGATTTTCTAGAGTTAAAGTTAGAGATAGGGTTATTGTGTTTGACTCGAGATTCAGAGTTGGTAAATACCAATTTACCAATAACTCGAGAGTTAACCCTAACTCTAACTCGTGTTGGTGAATACGGGGGTGAATCAATAACACAGCAACGTCTACCTTTTCAACTTATATATCTTGAGAATGAGTGGACAGCCGGCAATGAAAATAGAAGCATTCGGTGATATTTGTTCTCCCAAAGACTAAACTAACATAGTAATTCGATGGAAGTCAATCACTGTAAATAGGAATTAAATTTCTGTTACCGTGTTGGACTTTTACATAGTTTTGTCTATACACACTGTCTAAGGTTAAATTTTTAAATAGGTGCTTAAGGTTAGAATGTACATTTATCACCAAAGTTCACGAAAATAATATACAATCAACCTCGACTATGAAATGCTGCTTTTCCCCTGTTACATTTATGAAATGATTTAGTTTTTCTATACGAAAAGTCAGAAAACATTATTTTAATGAAGAAGAAAACAGAAAAAACTTTATCTAAATTACTTTTATTCTTCTCTATTTTTTGGCATCTGTCAGAATTTTTAGTATATAGATTCACGCAAGAGTCATTAATTGAATCGTTCTAAGCTGAAAAACTTTTCACTGTTTTCCTCTTACCCTGTAGCTATAGAAAAGTTATGCTTTCTTAGAAATATAAATACACGACACAATTCAGTTATGTGTAACGGTTAGCACATTTTGCTTCATTATATAACACTGTATCCTGTCAACGTTTCCAATCAGGCAACGTTGTTAGCAAGAAACTTGCACACTCTAGAAGTGGCCAAATCGCCACTACCCTTTACAGAAGAATACAAATGGGAACTAAGAAATAAAATTCTCAAATTTCGAGTAACGAGATAATATTGAATACTTTTGGTTTTAGGTATATGTGATTATTTATGCTAATTTATGAGAATTGCATTGTATATACCTCGTATTACATACAGGTGTAACACGCGTGTTAGAGAATATGAACCGTTAAATCAGCAATCAATAAAATGTGTGTTCGACTTGTAATAAGTTAACCGCCGAGCAGCTCTGTCCACCCCACGTGAAATGCTAATCCAAATGTGTTCTTTTCGATTTGCTCGTCTGCAGCCAGAATGAATTATGAAACATCGATAAAAAATGAATTGTATAGCAGCAAAAGATTTCTACGCGATTATAATTTTTATTTCTGACAAAATAATAATGATTAGGTTTAAATGTTAAATGCAAATTTGCCATATTTTGTAAGCAGTTTAATGATAAACTGAAAAAATAGCCGATTGAAACTTGACCGTTTCCATAAGAAATTTATAAGTTAATAAAATTTAGTTAATAAAATTAAAATTATAAAAGCTGTAGTCCTATAATGAAATTCATATTATAAAAATAAAAGCGATAACTTATATGAACAATATCAAATAATCTGCAAATAGTTAAAACTGAAACGTATTAAAATAAAACTAAAATAAAATTAGTAAAATATCTTTAGCAAGCACTTAATAAAGATATTTTTAAAAAACTTTATTTTTAATTTATTTCTGAAACTATACACGAAAATTATAATTTTTTTGTTGCATTTTGTTTCTAAGCAACACATATATTTCGGTTAATCTCTAATGTAATTTCTTCAAATACGCGCTTAAAAATTACAATTTTCAGAAGCAATCCACTATTAATTTAAGATAGAAAGCACACTTGAAATTAAATAAATTATAAATTGTGGTAAACAGAGCTGTGGAGTCGGAGTCGGAGTCGTCAAAAAATCCGCCGACTTTCGACTCTTTGTTTACTTTCCAGCTTGTCATGTATGTACAAAGGAAAAGTATTGAAATCGTGTCAAATTTGACCCTTCATGTTTCTTTTGCAAATCTATACGTTTGGAGACGTCCCGAATCCCTTAAAAAGTCAATATAAAAGGAAAAATTCGCTCGCGTGTGTGTTGGCGTCTAATTTGTTTGATTTCTTTATGTTCTGTTCTGATATATTAAACAATATCTCACAACGGTTAAAGATTAAGAAACGAAATGTGACACTGTAGCTTGCGTATAAAGGAGTATTAATATTATTAAATTTTGAGTTTTAATTAAAGGTCGACAGGGTGAAAACATAAAAAGGAATCATGTGTCATATGTCTTAATGAATATTTTACTCGATATTGGCGTTCAAAATTAAAAAAATAAAAAGTAAAATTCGTTTCTACCAAGTTAAACACTAAGATAAAGAGATAAGAGAGCTGTCCGTTCGTGGTTACGGACTTTGCCCTATTTGAAAATGGAAAGAAGAAGAAAGCAAGAGGTCAAAGTGTGAACAGAAAGGGTAATAGTAAAGTTTGAGAGAAAGGCATGGGAGGACCCATAGGTGCCTGTATCACATTCATTGAAATAAAACCATAAGATTACAATATATTTACATAATATTTTAAGTGGTTGTCATAGAATACAAACATTGAAGACTTTGATAATTACAAAGCAGCAGGAAGAAGCTGATTTACAGAATCGGAACGTGCAACCCAGAAACCGAAGGGTTACCAATGACAATGATGACGAGGAACTAAGAAGGAAACAGTTGTAATTGATACAAGACAGTACAAACTTCAAAGATAAAAAGTACATTAACGCATTTGTAGCGTTTTTGAGGAGAGTGGGAGGCCAATAGAAAATAAACACCAATTTGCATAAATGGATTACCATTCCAAACAAAATTAAACAGAATTGGCAGCTGGTGTACAACAAAATGTACCTGACTAAGATGGTGGCCCAACCGATACCAGCAGAAAAAAAACAGTGTTACAATACATTACACAGCACTGCCGGTGTTAACAGGAGTGTTATATAACGTACATTTACCATAATTATTTTACCCGTTTCCTCATCTCCTGTTCCACGAAAAGCGTATCTTTAGGCCAGCGATTCCCNATCTTTAGCAAGCACTTAATAAAGATATTTTTAAAAAACTTTATTTTTAATTTATTTCTGAAACTATACACGAAAATTATAATTTTTTTGTTGCATTTTGTTTCTAAGCAACACATATATTTCGGTTAATCTCTAATGTAATTTCTTCAAATACGCGCTTAAAAATTACAATTTTCAGAAGCAATCCACTATTAATTTAAGATAGAAAGCACACTTGAAATTAAATAAATTATAAATTGTGGTAAACAGAGCTGTGGAGTCGGAGTCGGAGTCGTCAAAAAATCCGCCGACTTTCGACTCTTTGTTTACTTTCCAGCTTGTCATGTATGTACAAAGGAAAAGTATTGAAATCGTGTCAAATTTGACCCTTCATGTTTCTTTTGCAAATCTATACGTTTGGAGACGTCCCGAATCCCTTAAAAAGTCAATATAAAAGGAAAAATTCGCTCGCGTGTGTGTTGGCGTCTAATTTGTTTGATTTCTTTATGTTCTGTTCTGATATATTAAACAATATCTCACAACGGTTAAAGATTAAGAAACGAAATGTGACACTGTAGCTTGCGTATAAAGGAGTATTAATATTATTAAATTTTGAGTTTTAATTAAAGGTCGACAGGGTGAAAACATAAAAAGGAATCATGTGTCATATGTCTTAATGAATATTTTACTCGATATTGGCGTTCAAAATTAAAAAAATAAAAAGTAAAATTCGTTTCTACCAAGTTAAACACCAAGATAAAGAGATAAGAGAGCTGTCCGTTCGTGGTTACGGACCTTGCCCTATTTGAAAATGGAAAGAAGAAGAAAGCAAGAGGTCAAAGTGTGAACAGAAAGGGTAATAGTAAAGTTTGAGAGAAAGGCATGGGAGGACCCATAGGTGCCTGTATCACATTCATTGAAATAAAACCATAAGATTACAATATATTTACATAATATTTTAAGTGGTTGTCATAGAATACAAACATTGAAGACTTTGATAATTACAAAGCAGCAGGAAGAAGCTGATTTACAGAATCGGAACGTGCAACCCAGAAACCGAAGGGTTACCAATGACAATGATGACGAGGAACTAAGAAGGAAACAGTTGTAATTGATACAAGACAGTACAAACTTCAAAGATAAAAAGTACATTAACGCATTTGTAGCGTTTTTGAGGAGAGTGGGAGGCCAATAGAAAATAAACACCAATTTGCATAAATGGATTACCATTCCAAACAAAATTAAACAGAATTGGCAGCTGGTGTACAACAAAATGTACCTGACTAAGATGGTGGCCCAACCGATACCAGCAGAAAAAAAACAGTGTTACAATACATTACACAGCACTGCCGGTGTTAACAGGAGTGTTATATAACGTACATTTACCATAATTATTTTACCCGTTTCCTCATCTCCTGTTCCACGAAAAGCGTATCTTTAGGCCAGCGATTCCCAACCTGTGGTACGCGTACCCCTAGGGGTACGCGATAGGTTGTTTAGGGGTACAGAAAAAAGTTAGTTATTATGGAAGAAAAAATAATATATTATGTATCACAAACTAATAGTATTAAAAAATTATTAGATAAATAATGTTCCTTGCAACAATCACAACTTTATTATACATTCTTTCTTTTAGTTTTTTTTTCTTTAATTTAAAGTTACAATATGTAAATTTAACAATACGGTTACTCACTAAATTTCTTAAATGAGGGGTACAATCTAGAGATATGGCATGTCACGGGGTACACTAATGAAAAAAGGTTGGGAACCACTGCTTTAGGCTGTAGCTAGTTAGTTGGTAAAACTGGTGGTCTCTCTACTGAAGCCATTGGTGCTTAGAGTCTTTGTTTTATACACAAATTGCGTTTGCCTTCTCCACAGCTTTTTGTTGCTAAATACTTCCGCTGGGTTTGGTGGCCAGTTCTGTCCTTCCATAAGGCATTCGCCTATGAATGGGAGTCTGTCGTCGTCGTATTTTGAGCATGTGTAGAGGAAGTGTTCCGCTGTGGCCTCACTAGACTCATCACAGTTTCAGAGGTTGTTGTCCATTTTACCGAAACGGTTGAGATAGGCATGAAAGTTGCCGTGCTCGGTCAAAATTTGGTTAGTCTCGGCATTTGAAGTGTAGTGTGTGGCCTTGACACCGTGAGTAATAGATGGAATGAAGACGTAAGTTTTCTTACTTGTGTCTGCATTTTCCCATTCGCGTTGCCACTCGTTGAGAGCTAAGTTGGTAAGCTGGTTTTTTAACCATGAATGAGGAAATTTCTTGTAGGATGGTTCCCTGTTCAGGATTCAAGCCCTCTTAGCTAGTTTTTCCGCTAGTTCATTACCAGCTTGCCCCGTATGCCCAGGGATCCAATTGAAGTGGAGTTTTCTGATCTTGCTGAGGTTGTTGGCTTTAGAGATAAGATTGGCAGAAAGGCCGATGCGCCTCTTGCCATTCGTGAGGATACTAAGGGCCGTTCTACTGTCTGTGTAAAGGCATACAGTGCCTTTGTACTTGTGAATATTGTCTGTAATGTGGTTGATGGCTTTGAGTATCGCCCATAACTCAGCTTAGACATTCGTGCAGTGGGCCGCCATTTTGGAATACGTCTGATATTTAATCTTGTTTTTGTTATCCATTATTGCGACTCCTGCTCCCGTATCTTCCTCACCTATTGAACCATCCGTATAGATGCACCATGTTGCCCAGGTGTGGTTTTCCTCGGGATCGAGACATACAGTGTACCCTTGTGTCTCGTAAGGGTGGTTTGAGTCTACTTTGTTTTGATTTGTACCATCTAGGCCGTTTGCCTGAATGTCGGCCATGATGTTTGACAGGCTCCTAGTGATCATTTCCTTAACCTTGTTATAGATGTTGTTGTCCTGCCCGGGAGTTTGACCCCTGGAAATAAGCAAATGGTCGTGAGAGCCCTATTTTACTGTCGAAATTGCTATATTTGACATGGTTTTGAAATTAATTCTCTTACATTTCCTGTTGTCAATCGCTAATGACTTTATTTCTTCATTTGCTCACTTTGCTGATTTGCCAGGATAATTNTTATTGCGACTCCTGCTCCCGTATCTTCCTCACCTATTGAACCATCCGTATAGATGCACCATGTTGCCCAGGTGTGGTTTTCCTCGGGATCGAGACATACAGTGTACCCTTGTGTCTCGTAAGGGTGGTTTGAGTCTACTTTGTTTTGATTTGTACCATCTAGGCCGTTTGCCTGAATGTCGGCCATGATGTTTGACAGGCTCCTAGTGATCATTTCCTTAACCTTGTTATAGATGTTGTTGTCCTGCCCGGGAGTTTGACCCCTGGAAATAAGCAAATGGTCGTGAGAGCCCTATTTTACTGTCGAAATTGCTATATTTGACATGGTTTTGAAATTAATTCTCTTACATTTCCTGTTGTCAATCGCTAATGACTTTATTTCTTCATTTGCTCACTTTGCTGATTTGCCAGGATAATTCACAGATATTTTGACAGAGATATAACTGTTAAAATTTTGACAGAGATAATTGACAGAAATAAAACTGGTCTTTTACCATATAAACGCTCTAATAAATATGTGATTATTATTCACATTCAATATACTATGATCACTATACCTCATTTGTGACCCTTGCGTTTCGTCAACGTGTCAGTTATCTTCATAACTCAATGCTACAGACATATGACTTAATTGTACAACTGTGGTGCAAAATAAAGTGCTTCAGTATGGATTATGCATATCCTGGATATATTATTTGTGCTGCAGACGTGTGACTATACTACAAGTGTTTGCGCTGCAGGCAAGTAACTTTAATAGAGCCTTGTGTCCTTGTATCATCAATTACATATGGTCCATCATGATGTGATTAGACAAGAATACGCCATCTCATTGGGAAGACATTGTGCAACATACGACTTCGCTCCATAAACTTTAGATGGTCGACAGTCTGTGTTACCCTAACATCTGTCATAAACTATTAATGGCTTCATCATTGATGATCTTTGACAAAACTCAACATCAAAATAAATTGTGCAATAAACAACTCGACTTCATGAAATTTGAAGGGTTTCCACCTGTAATACAATATGAATACAACACGCTCAACAAATTGTCAAATAGTATAAGTTTAGTTTTAAGATAGTCATAAGTTTAGTTTTAAGATAGTCATAAGTTTAGTTTTAAGATAGTCATAAGTTTAGTTTTAATTTAGATTTTGTTAATCTTAATTTAACTTTATTTTATCTTTATGTTTTTTATTTTCTTTATGTATTCCCTTTATATTAATATTGTTAAACAATCTGCATGACAGATTGTAAGTATATATCTACTATGGTACACCAAAAACTTGTATTACAATCTTAATTCACTACTGTGATATCGATATGTAACTTTTATACTAATAATGTACTACTTCGCCGTCTTTTGTTTACTTACAAAATGTTAAGCGGTTTCTTCATCTGCGAAATATATTTCGATAAATAATGTGCATATATCTCTCAGCTATGTATTAAACGGTTCTGAGAATGCACCTACAGGGTGTTTAATAAAAGAATTTAATTTAATTTAATTTAATTAAATAAGCAAATACCAGGCGGTGGTTTTAGCCTGAATGTGGATTGGCGTTATGCCGGCCAAGACAAGGAGTGCACTTGTTGGAGCAGTGCGATAGGAACGGCAGATTTGGATGGCAAACCTTCGTTGAATTGAAAGGAGTTGCTTTCTGGCATGAATGTTGTAGACTGTCTCGTACCAGACCGGTACTGCGTAAAGAAGGGCCGGTTCCATGGCGGCCTTATAAATGGTTTTGGTGTTCTTGTAATTTAGACCCCAGTACTTACCTGTGATCCATTATAGTGTATTTGCCTTTTGGGTAAAGCGCTGGCAGAGCATTTTGACATGGTAGTCCCAGTTAAATTTCTCATCAAAGTAGACACCAAAATGTTTCAGTTCACTGATGACTTTGACTTTATTTGACGCTATATAAATGCTTGGCGCTCGTTGAAGTCTACCGCGATTATTGCGTCTCGTGCAGATTAAGGCTCGGCACTTCTCATAATTTATTGGGAGCTTGTTCCTACTGCTCCACTCGTGGATATTTTTTAAATGGGTGTTCGTGTCTTCTGCCAGTTTATCACAGTTTTTAGGAGCTACCACCAACATTAGGTCGTCAGCAAAGGCTTGGATGGCGGCTTTTCCGGTGTTATTAAAGGAATTTAGATGGTCATCAAAGACGAGGTTCCACAGACCAGGCCCTCATCTGGATCCTTGTGGACAACCTATGTTGATGTGCTTCTGAATGTTGATGGTGTTCGATTGGAAGGTCACGCTTCTGTTGGATAAGTAGCTATCAGTGAGCTTTAGAATGTTCCGTGGGCAATTAGTGTCTTTTAGCCTTTTGATTACACTCAGCCACTAGAGATGGTCGAATGATTTCCGGTAGTTGATGCTTACTACTAATGCGTGATTGTTTTGACTCCATGCCTTTATAACAAATGATTTTACGTTCAGAATTGCATCTGTTGTGGATTTGCCCTGCCGAAATCCGTATTGGTTTGGGCTCTGGAGGTTGTTATGATGGATGTGCCAGTTTATTCTTCCGATTATAAGACCATCCAGGACATTCTCCATAACTGGGAGTAGCCTAATTGGCCTGTAATGGTTTGGTCTGGTTGGTGTGTCCTCTTTCGGTATTAATTTAATGTTTCCCTTTTTCCATTTGCTGGGGAATAAACCTGTTTCTAAGCATGTGTTAAACAGGTGTACCAGGGCAATCAATCAATCAATCATTGTTTATTATGGTATAATTTTATACATGTTCTGGTACTGCAGTGAGCATCACCAGAAAATGAGGAAACAACAAATCAATAGTGTTACAGATTGTATTGAGCTACAAAATATTTATATATGAGAAAACATAAATCAGAAAACTAATAATTGTTTGTATGATCACAGTAATAAAATTTGAATATATTGTGAGTATAGGATTATATATACATTAAACAAATTGTAATTATATAGTGGTAACAAAAGAACAAATTCCGATTGCCCTGGTGTACCAGGGCAATCGGAATTTCTTTAAACGCCTCTTTTGTCATCTCTGGCGTAACTCCATCCAAACCTGGAGCCTTCCTGCTAGTCAGGGACCTGGCCGCTCTCTCAACTTCTTGGAAGGAGAATAATTGATCATTGGCTTTGTTAGGTAAGTTCTTGCACTCATTGCGAATTCTGCTCTTTGTTGGCAAGTCTTCCTCGAGAAAGTCTTTTGGAAAGTTGTCATCCAGGATTTCTTTAATGTTAGTTGTGATGTCGGGGGATTTCGTTTTTGTCGGGGTGTCCCATGCGCCCTTGGTAGTGTTCTTGCTACAGAATGCTTTTCAGGCCTTAGTCCTGGTTTTATTTATTTGTTTTTTATAGACTTTGATAGCTATTTGGTATTTCATTCGTAGTGTGTTTCTTTCTTGCTCGTTGTTACACCTGTTCAGTTTTCTTCAAAGCTTGGTGACCCTTCTTTTTAAGGTGTTAGTTCTTTTGTCCACCAATATGTTTCGTTTTTCTTGGTCCTTTTGGTTATGATTGCTTGCTTTGCTGCAAAGTATATTGCATTGGTTATGTAATTGGCATATTTGTCCAATTCCTCCTACTTGTTGACAGAGGGAAAGTTGTAATTTTCCACTGCTGCCCAAAAAGTTCCCTACACAACTCACAGTTGGTCCGACTGACTTGTTGAGTTTTTAAGTGGAGGGAGGTCAAGATATCTGAGATATGTGTAACTATGAACTTGTGATCGCTGACCGATAGGACCAGCATGGTTTCACAGTTCGTGATGCGATGGCTGAGTTCGTTTGACACCAAGCACACGTCAGTCCAACCTTCCGCGTGCGGAGTATAAAATGTCGAGAGGGTGGTCATGTTAGTAGAAATTAGGTCGTGCAAGTTCATTAGGTCGGCAACCAGCCTTCCCCTCTTATCCTCCCGAGTATGAAACCAGATCGGCGATTTGGCATTGAGATCGCAAGAGATTATGATCTGGTTGCTGTTAGTTTTCTGAATAGCGTTTGCCAACTTATTTATGCATGTTTCGTCTTCATCGTCTGGAGGGAAGTAGGCACATATAATATAAATCGGCGTGGGTTGTTGCATGACGGCTGCACAGATCCTATTTGAACACAGTTGTGGAATGAGGGCAATGTCCAGGTCAGGGTTGCACACAATAATTCCACATTTAGGTCTGGAATTGGTTTGGCCCATGAGTACCCGCCAGTTGCTGAACCGAACTATCTTGTTGCCGATTGTATAAGGCTCCTAGATTGTTATAATGTCACTCGCTGTCTTGATGAGAAGTAAGCAGGCTGCCTTACTTTTTTGAGCATTTAACTGTAGGAGCTTAATTGTGGTCATTGAGTGGCTTTGGTTGTTTCTGGTAGCATTCCTGGCCTGTTGGCCATCGGTGTTAGTGTCCTGTGTTGTATTTGCTGGTTGACTACAAGCCATAGTTGGTTCGATTTATGATCTGTTGTTTCATTTTTTGTAGAATGGGGCAGTTCTTGCTGAATGCTTTATGATGAACGAAATATTTTTTGCCCTCTGGAAGGCTTTCATTTGCTTGCTTACAGTTTATACAAGTGGCAGGGTTTTGTGCCGTTTTGTGCCGGTGGTCACATTCTTTGTACGAGTGCTTCTAGGTGCAGTGGCTGCATCTACGGTCGGTGGGGCATTCCCGTGCGAAATGATCAAATCTGCAGCACTGGTAGCAACGGACTACAGGGATAAAGTCGTCAACGTATATTGTTCACCAGGACATAGAAATATGACGGTGTTGAATTAGGGTGTTCCTTATTTTGGGAGTTACCGATAGGACTAGTTTTTTACAGTTTTCTTCGATTTTGCCATGATTGAAAATGATGCTCATTTTGCAGGATGAGATCACTTCCTCTGGATTAATGTCTCCCCAAATCTTGTTCTATTCTGTCATGACTTTAATTATGTCTTCTTCCTCGATGTATTTTGTGACATTGAGGAGAATAACCCTGGGTCTTCTCCCCTTAGATAATTTGCATTGGATTGTGCTTTGAAGTTCTGGTATTGCATCTATAGCCTCCTTGATTTTTTCTCATCTTGTTCATTTCCGACACGGACACACACTCCATTTGCCTTGACTTTACGTATTGCTTTGACCTTTATTTGTAGATGTTCAGGTCGGACTTCCTCGATAATTTTTGTTGTTATTTCATCCATGTTCGGTTCTTCGTCTCCAATTACCTTGGGGTACAGAGGGACAGCGTGTGTGCCCCAGCCCCCTCAGATTGTTCTTTAGTGTGGAGAGAGGCAGTTATTGTTTTTGTAGCCCTACTAGGTCGCGTGTCTAAGTTTTCACTAACAGCCTTGGCATAGGATTTTCCGGTTACAGCTGGTGTTTGATTTGACATTATAACACGGTTGGCTCTTATCTCACGTAGAATACCAAACAATTGGCTAACGCAGCAGTGCAGCTGCATCGCTCGTTCCTTAACTTTTTTTCGTGCTTCTGTGTTTAAGTATGATCGATCTTTTGCTGGAAGGAGGTCCATGACACGTATGCGATGTTGACCTGCCTCACAGAAGATAGTATTTTCCAGAGAGCAGGCGACCTCTATTGAGTCGTCCAAGGTATCCAGCTTTTGGGTAGGTTCGGCTGACCCCATTACGAAATGCCTTCTAAAACACGTGAAGCCGAAAAGAACAAAGAAATAAGCGTTGGCTGGCCCAGCTAAATGGCTGGACGCTGATAAGTTTTTTAGAAATAAGTCCTTTCCAAACTGCTTTGCCGAAGGTTCTGTACCCTCAGTAGTGTTCAAACCAGAATCCGTTACAGAAGTACTCGGAAAACAAACCAGAGCCCGCCACACGCAAAACGCCAAACCGGCTAGGACTCGCCGAGTGGCTAGACCTATTACGTGGCGAAGAAACAATCCTTTGTCTAACGGTAAACATTTAGACGTAAATAACTCGGCGAATAAATTACCTACAATAACCAAATTTCTACAGCTTATAGACGGGCCAGTGGCAAACAAATTCCGTCGGGATTACTAGCGGATCGCCAACGGGGGCCCGATGCGGGCCGACAACAAGTTATTATTTCGGACGGCCGTAACTCGAAAACTAAATGATCGATTTAAATAAAACCACTACTCGCAGTTAGCGTACTAAATGTAGAATCCACCGATATATAGTTATTCAAAGTCTAACGAAAATGCAATATGAGATCACTATCGAAATCGGAGCCGATCTTCACTCCGTGTGTTTTCCTTACACTGTGGACCATTTCGTCTCTACCATCAAAGTAAGCTTTTTTGGCACTTTATAATAGTACAGTAAAACCCGTTAAGATATTTTCGCCTACGATGTTAGAATGTGTATGAGGACACGATTTAGTTCAACCACACTGACGCTTAATAACTAACTCCTGTGTTAAACCATCTGACTCCGATTCTAACAACTCTGACCACAGAAATTATTAGGATTCAAACAGGGTGAACAAAATCATGCCTCCACCCAGTCTAACATCCACACATAGGAAAAAAAAAACTTCGAATTTTTTGCATATCTCGAAATTTCAAGTTGTCCTGAGTCCAAAAATGTAAAAACTTGAGAAGAGACATTTTTTTGACCGAGTATTACACTTTTCCTCTGTTATATATAACAGCCGGAACAGTAAAAATTATCGAATACATATTTATATATTGACTGTGTCATTACTTAGAAAAGTCTTTTAGCTTTGGAATAAGAAGTTTCTACGTTCTATCTTTATTAGAACTCAATTTAGTGAACTTTTTATTTTGAGGTGACGTGATGACATCAGAATTTTCGAGTCTCTTTCGATAACAAGTCTGCCTCTGGTCGGAGAGTCAAGGTCGAAGTCGGAGTTGGAGTCGGTAGATTTTTACGCGACTCCACAGCTCTGGTTGTAAATGCCACGATGTCACAATAAAAGATTTTAGCAAGGATCGTATGTTACCAGACATCTCTGATCTATTTTTTATATTACTAATATACCTTGTAAGGTTACTTACATATTGTATTGTATCATACATATTTTTATTACATATTGTATTGTATCATATATATTTTTATTATATAAATATTATTTATATAATGAAAAAGTTTAGAATTTAAAATTCTATGTTAATCGAATTTAATAGTTTTAAATTATAAAACAAATTTTTTTTATAACAAAAATTAAAATAATAATTCGTAATCATTACTTCTGAAGATTAAATACTTTTATTTAATCTTACTAGGTTACAGCGTGTTCGTTACTAAATAGTTTTACACAAAAAGCGTTCTGTTCTCTCTAATTTGATTTTGTACAATAAATTAAAACAACAACTAAAAACAAAAACAATTTATTAAATAATAAAAAAATTGTGACTTAAAAACTTTAAATTTTTTCTCTTAGTTTTACAATAATTTTTTTCTAGTACTGTTCTAGTGACTATAACAATTACAAACAGATTATCTTCGTGCTCTTATACTTTACATACGGTTCGATACAGAAATCAGTAAGTCTTTGAAATACACATTATGTGCGGTAAGCACTAAGAAAATCATTATCAGCCAGTAGCGTGCTGTCATTAGAAGCCGTAGATGCGCCGCTTTCCTTGTATTTTATAAAAAATAAATACATATTAACTTTAATTATATGAAAATAATCGCACAATATTTTATTATAACCGCATTATGTATCTTATTACAAATTTCTATACTATACGTAAAAAAAATAAGATTGCTATTGTATATTAGAATATTAGTGGCGAAGTGGAATCTCTGTATCGTCAGATTCCAAAAAGCCAGATTCGCGCATGCGCTTTACAGAGCACCAACTTGACCCGGTTAAGCCTGTGGAAGCCTACGACCTTGAGTTGCTGCTACACATTCCAACGCTTCCAATTCCATCCAGGACCGGTTCCGGGCTGTTAGCTGCCCCCCGCTAGATATTTGCCCGATTACATGAATAACGAGTAGATTTATAACTTAACTTTACCGATAAGAATTTACTGGTATGTTTTTACGATACTTTCGTATAGCTGACGGGAGTTAAGAAATTTCATTAAAATATTTGATATATTTATTCCGCTCTCCGATTTTATATTACTCGCGGATTTCAATGCTAAACCAGTTATATTACGATTTCGTATATCCCATCTTTTAAGGTAATGTAAAAAAAACGTGTATAATTCTTGTATAATGTTAAAAAATTAACCGTTACTGTGGTAGCATCATTTACAACTAAATTTAAGCTTGTTTTCGTCGTGGAGATTGTCATCGAATGGCGCTCGCGTGCTTCCTGATGAATTATTGTTTTTTGCGAAAAATTCGCTGAACTTTAGAGACATCATTAATATAAATATAATTTTTATGGACGTTAAACAATAAATGGTTTTTAGTAGGTCCGCTGCTCGTTTAGACTCAACGATTTATGGAATCCTCTCGCGACACGAGTCGGCGATGACGTTTTACCGAATTATAGGAGTTTTTTTTAGAATATTTGTACGAATACTGTCGCAATTTTTCGACGTGATATAAAAATTCGAACTATAAGAACCCGTGTTATAGGGGGTCGACTGTATTTCTGTTTTCCCAAAGAGGTATCTCTCAGCTAACCAGCAGTTTGACGCACTTTTGCCAACAAATTCCTGGGGGAGGTCATAGGGATACCTACCATGGAGTGCCACTTAAGTTTACTTTTATTTCTCTTGCTTGTTTTTTGTACTGTTGTTCTATTTTCTTCTAGAATAATCGTTTTCAAGAGTTTCCCCTTGGGTGGTGAGGCCCAATTTTTTAAAAAAAGAGGTCCTAAGGGCTAAGGAATTTTCACTCGTTAGTCCTTAGGGTCACTTTTCTTTTTTTTATCACTTTTGGCTTCGAGGACGTCATTCTCCATGTCGCGTATTAATAACAACTGAAGACGAGTAGAATCCTGAAATGTTTTTTTTTTTTTTAAAAAAGTGTATCAGAATTTAATTTCAGCATTAAATTGCATGCAGAAAAGGCGTAGAAGAATTTTTAAATGTGCGTAATTATTAGAGAATCATTTAAGAATTTAATAAGCAACCGCATAATTAAATAAGTAAAAATAACATTTATTCTACTGAAAATAAATGTGAAAAATAACAATATTATAAAAGTGTGCCGTTTACTAAACATCACATTTTTATATCTAGTGGTTAAAACACCGAGTTTCAGTACTTAAGGTATTTTGAGAGACACAAAAGTAAGACCATAGTTTTAAATATTTAAAAAGCTGTTTTGCTCATAAATGTGATATTTTGAGTAGTTTTCGAAGAGCATCTGTTCTTCTGGTGAACTCCAGTTAATTAAATAAGAGATGAGAAAACTGAATACAATCCACAGACAAACTGAAAATAAGTTAAATTTCAGTAAATAGGACAACAGTAAAAAATGAAAAATACTACATTTACCTATAAAGTCACTTTAAACGTTTATATGTACATAATTTTACAATACAGTCGACCCCCCCTATAAGATATAGATACGTTCCAATTTATTAGGAATCCGATTTCTTACAAGTCGTTCCAATCACAGCCCGACACGTGTCAAGTTTACGGACTACGGCTGATTGAAAGCTTTTCTTCCATAAAATTAATCGATTCTACACTAACCGACTCAACATTTCCAAAATACGTATATTTTTTCATAGTTTTATAGGAATCGTAATTATAAGGACCGTAATTATAGGGGGTCGACTGTATAGAAAAATATCACATTGTGTATAAACGCTTAATACAACCGTAATAACTTTTACACGTGTCCATCGAGCTGCTAAAATAAAAATATTTACAATTTGTAACTTTTAAACAACTTAAGAATTCGTTTTATTTAACGCAGAAAATTTAGATTTGACATAACATAAAAATTTAATAATTTGTTATTGTAATTGAAAAAAAATAACTCTATTTACCCTTATTAAAAAATTTCTTTTCACGTAGAAAAATCTCCACACAGATATTCCGAAATGTCTTCCACCAAATCGCTTCATAAAACACATGATCTGAAATGATTTAATTGTCAATATAATTACATTGAGCTTGAAATGTAAATTCAACTAACAAACAACGTGCTTTAAATCTATATTCGGATGTGAAAAAAAAATTATATTTCCGATGGCGATAAAATTATCTCTAAAAATCTCGCTTCGATGGGAACTGTCTACCCCTCATTTCTTCTCCTTCCCATTCGTTCACGTGGACAAAGCCTCGAATGATAATTAGTCGTAAATCCGAAGATATAGGCGAAGTTCAGCCGAATTCGAGGCGTTCTCAGTAGATCCCAAAATGAGAAGGACGAAGTCCGAATAGACTCCAAAAGGCCAACGCCCTATGCTATAAGCAATACAGTATACAATAGCTTACGTCCATAGACATAAATATTCTCAGTTAAGTGATACAGGCGTAACAAATTACTCTGTACCCCAGGCTGATTCTTACATTAGATTTAATTTCTATTATCATCTCGGTCCTACATACGTAAAAGTGTTCATTCTTGTTTTTGTCCTAAAGTAAGTTTTTATCTGACCCTTTACATGCCGGAATGACATAAATCCAAAGTTTGTATCTAAGCTTGTCCTTACAATTCTGAAGTGTATCGATGTTTCAGAGAATAATCCTTGTTAATTTATAGTTACGTGCTTTTGGGGAATTATCGTGTTTGGAAATTTCTACAGTTAAAAAATTCTATTAATAATTGTTTTTATAAATAGAAAATGTACTTGAAATTATTATAAAAAATACTTCAATGAAAATTTAGCATTGAAGTATTTCCGACATTGGAGGCCTCATTTTCAATCAATTTTACTAAATAGAAAATGTACTTGAAATTATTTTAAAAAATACTTCAATGAAAATTTAGCATTGAAGTATTTCCGACATTGGAGGCCTCATTTTCAATCAATTTTACTAAGGCTTCGTGTTTCCCAACCATTGTTGGAGAACCATCCGTTGCTAAGCCCGATAACTTCTTCAGTTGTAAAAAAAGCGTTTTAATGTCGATGTAACAACCTCTAATAAATCTCGTGACTTTGTAGTGTCTTTAAGTGGATACAGTGCCGCGAATTCTTCTGCCTTTTTAAAATGGATAACAATACCTCTGATAAAAATTATGTTGAGTAGTATCTGCTATATCTGTGCTTTCATCCAATCTAAGGCATAAAATATAAACTCGGATGCTCGACTTTACAAATTGTCTTCAATATACAGTAGAACCTCGATTATCCGGACTAATTGGAAATGAAGGTATATAATAGAGGAAGATAATGAAAAATTCGCATAATCGAAACAAATACTTTAATTTGTCTTTTAATGATAATACAACACGTTTCATTTTCGATGACATATCGGTGATATTAAAAATAAATACTGTATTTAAATCGTTATCAAATATTTAAGAAACAAACGTTCGTATTGAATTTGGACTACTGCTGACCAATGCTAACAGACTACCTATTGTTCAAAAGGCCCTCTGATGGCGCAAGAAAAGGGATTTTATAAAATAAAAAGCAGTTGAAAGTTGCTAATTTGAAATAGCCTTTTTCCTTTGTTTTCGAGTGAAAAGATAGTACAAATTCTACTTATAAAAGACTGGTTCGATATCTCCCAGAGAACTTTTTTGCAAGAACGTTTTATACAAGAGCCCCCGTCTTCAGAAATTAAGTATTTTTATTTAAAAGTTTGTCTTTGACAAAAAGTTTGACTTAGACCTTACTCTAGATAAAAGCAAATCATCGAAAAATTCACAAGTTTGAGATCAAAATATATAAAAATCAATTTAAGAAAGTGGTAAAATTCTATGTCACTGTGTAGATGTATGTCTTTTAGAGATTTAGTAAAATTCATTGACTTATTATTTTAACATATACATAAAGTTCGAAGTATTTATTATTATTATTATTATGTTGGGTTTAGTGGGTAATACTCGGTTCACACCGGTGGCTGTGTACTATGCCGGACCAGAGTCAAGGCATAGCAACCAAAACAAAACTAAAATTAAATCAGTGTGTCAGTGTGTGTTTCTGTATTCAGGAATTTCCTGCCATGTAGTGCCTTTCGAGCCCATGATTGATTGATGGTGTCTATGCTTTTTTTATGTGTTGTGTCATGTCTGTATGATGTGAGTGTAAGTTTAATGGTGTGCTATTTGAGTCTGCTAGAGTTACTGCTTTGTATAATTGTGATGTTTCTTGTTTCCTGTAGAAGAACTCTTGCAGTGACTGTATTTGTTTGTAGTGAAGGTTAACTATGTCAATCAGACCACGTTATTATTATTATTATGTGTTGGGTTTGGTGGGTTATACTCGGTACACACCGGTGGCTGTGTACTATGCCGGACCAGAGTCAAGGCATAGCAACCAAAACAAAACTAAAATTAAATGTGTGTGTCAGTGTCTGTATTAAGGAATTTCCTAACAATATGGCATGTATTCAATATAGTGGCCTTCTGTAGTGTGATGTATGTATTTCTACTCAATTGTAATGTT
>NW_019386170.1:9759-11628 GCF_000671375.1 Centruroides sculpturatus | reverse complement strand
AGTTTTTATCTGACCCTTTACATGCCGGAATGACATAAATCCAAAGTTTGTATCTAAGCTTGTCCTTACAATTCTGAAGTGTATCGATGTTACAGAGAATAATCCTTGTTAATTTATAGTTACGTGCTTTTGGGGAATTATCGTGTTTGGAAATTTCTACAGTTAAAAAATTCTATTAATAATTGTTTTTATAAATAGAAAATGTACTTGAAATTATTTTAAAAAATACTTCAATGAAAATTTAGCATTGAAGTATTTCCGACATTGGAGGCCTCATTTTCAATCAATTTTACTAAGGCTTCGTGTTTCCCAACCATTGTTGGAGAACCATCCGTTGCTAAGCCCGATAACTTCTTCAGTTGTAAAAAAAGCGTTTTAATGTCGATGTAACAACCTCTAATAAATCTCGTGACTTTGTAGTGTCTTTAAGTGGATACAGTGCCGCGAATTCTTCTGCCTTTTTAAAATGGATAACAATACCTCTGATAAAAATTATGTTGAGTAGTATCTGCTATATCTGTGCTTTCATCCAATCTAAGGCATAAAATATAAACTCGGATGCTCGACTTTACAAATTGTCTTCAATATACAGTAGAACCTCGATTATCCGGACTAATTGGAAATGAAGGTATATAATAGAGGAAGATAATGAAAAATTCGCATAATCGAAACAAATACTTTAATTTGTCTTTTAATGATAATACAACACGTTTCATTTTCGATGACATATCGGTGATATTAAAAATAAATACTGTATTTAAATCGTTATCAAATATTTAAGAAACAAACGTTCGTATTGAATTTGGACTACTGCTGACCAATGCTAACAGACTACCTATTGTTCAAAAGGCCCTCTGATGGCGCAAGAAAAGGGATTTTATAAAATAAAAAGCAGTTGAAAGTTGCTAATTTGAAATAGCCTTTTTCCTTTGTTTTCGAGTGAAAAGATAGTACAAATTCTACTTATAAAAGACTGGTTCGATATCTCCCAGAGAACTTTTTTGCAAGAACGTTTTATACAAGAGCCCCCGTCTTCAGAAATTAAGTATTTTTATTTAAAAGTTTGTCTTTGACAAAAAGTTTGACTTAGACCTTACTCTAGATAAAAGCAAATCATCGAAAAATTCACAAGTTTGAGATCAAAATATATAAAAATCAATTTAAGAAAGTGGTAAAATTCTATGTCACTGTGTAGATGTATGTCTTTTAGAGATTTAGTAAAATTCATTGACTTATTATTTTAACATATACATAAAGTTCGAAGTATTTATTATTATTATTATTATGTTGGGTTTAGTGGGTAATACTCGGTTCACACCGGTGGCTGTGTACTATGCCGGACCAGAGTCAAGGCATAGCAACCAAAACAAAACTAAAATTAAATCAGTGTGTCAGTGTGTGTTTCTGTATTCAGGAATTTCCTGCCATGTAGTGCCTTTCGAGCCCATGATTGATTGATGGTGTCTATGCTTTTTTTATGTGTTGTGTCATGTCTGTATGATGTGAGTGTAAGTTTAATGGTGTGCTATTTGAGTCTGCTAGAGTTACTGCTTTGTATAATTGTGATGTTTCTTGTTTCCTGTAGAAGAACTCTTGCAGTGACTGTATTTGTTTGTAGTGAAGGTTAACTATGTCAATCAGACCACGTTATTATTATTATTATGTGTTGGGTTTGGTGGGTTATACTCGGTACACACCGGTGGCTGTGTACTATGCCGGACCAGAGTCAAGGCATAGCAACCAAAACAAAACTAAAATTAAATGTGTGTGTCAGTGTCTGTATTAAGGAATTTCCTAACAATATGGCATGTATTCAATATAGTGGCCTTCTGTAGTGTGATGTATGTATTTCTACTCAATTGTAATGTT
>NW_019386170.1:0-2955 GCF_000671375.1 Centruroides sculpturatus | reverse complement strand
TAATACCACATGTAATAATCTCTAAGTTTCATATACTTCCAAGTAGTAATAAGTAACATCCAAAAAATAATGCATGTGCAATTTAGCAAAAACTTCAAGCATCTAGAAAATGCACAATTGCATCAACTTAGTGAAAGTGTTAAAGACACTATTTTATCCAGATTCCAGGATCTGGAAAAATTTGTCTTGAACAGGGATGGAGTAGGGGAGAGAACAGAGATCTTATCATATAACATTAGTTTATTAAGGATTTATGAACCATTTCACTAATGCTTTATTTCAGGACCCTGTGACATTTTTAAGTTTTAATAATCTGCACACAATGGGGACAGAAACTGTAATGTTTGTATTAGCAACTGCATTTTCCTTGGATGAAAGTTGTATTACATATACACAACTTCTGAAGCTTCAGCATCACTCAGCTTAGCTAGATCTGTACTTGTAAGAATGAGTTTATTTAATTTTACAAACATATGTTTTATGAGTGCTTACTTGGATTTTTTTGGAGGAAAAAAATCTTTGAAGGGAAACTTGCCCAAGGTACCCTAGATGAAATAGTGCTTTAAAAAACAGAATGGCCAGGAGTGTTTCTTTTTTTAAAAATTGAATTATTCTTCTACCTGAGATTGATGGAAATGTTGAAAGTGCTTGTATTAATAAAAAGTGTTTTAATGCCAATAGGCAGTAATGTTTTAGCATTTTAACAGATATTATCTTGGCATGTTCACCTAATCGTTTTTATAGGTTAGGAACCCTTCACACTGTAAAAATGAACATTATATCTGAAAATATCAAAGTAAAAACTTGCTATTGTTTCTGATAAATTTATATTATGATTCAAATAAAAAATAAAAATTACATAAGATTAATTACTTGAATTTTATATTAAAATATATATATATGTACAATTTCAATGTAGATCATATGACACAAGTTATTTTTGCTACCTATTATATTAGTTACAGTAAATTTAAAAGTTAAAAAAGTCTATAAAATATTTTATGATAATGTGAAATGAATAATACCGTTACTTTTATTAGCTATATTATTCATTACACATTATCATAAAATACTTTATAATTTTATAGAAATTAAAAAGATTTTTTCCAGATGAAAAACAATTTTATTTGTACTAAGACAAAGTTTCAGCAATCAGTTTGATATCCAATTATCTATTAATATGATATTTTTGGATACTATATTCTACTAAATGGAAAAACAATAATCACAATAAATAAGTATCAGCCAGCCAATTACTGAAATATGGATATTATGCTACTAAGTGCAACAGTTGTTTGAAATTTATTTGCAAAGTGCATAGTACTACAAAAATACTATGTGATAACTGTCAAGACTGAACTACGTAATTGCGTTAAAATGTTCCTGAGTCTTAAAAATAGAAGTGATTATATTACTTTTGGTTTTTTAACAAGTGATAGTTAGAGGCTATAAGAGTTACTTTTTTGTAAGATTAGTTTCTTAAGAATAAGAAAAAACATTACTTTTGTTAGAAACTTACAATAGGCTATATTTTCATATTGTTGAAAAAAGCAAACACCAAAAGTTAAAACAATTTTGTGATCTCTTGTAATAATCAAATGAAAAAAATTATATGAATAAATAATAGTTTATTATACTAAACAGGGGTTCCATTTTGCATTTATGCACTTTTAAACTACACATTGTTCAAATTTGATCTCTAGAGGCAAATTTTGCTTGGGAGCTGCGCAGCCCCCACGATACCAGTTATGATTGTAAAATTTACGAAACCAGTTAAGGGTTAAGAATTTACGACCACTGAGCAGGGTGAGACAAAAAATGATATGCATTTTATCACGTACTGTACATAAACAGTGTCGTTATTCGTAAAGTGCAAATCAGCAAATTCTTGGAATTTTTGTTTATTCAATTCGGATAATCGGAAATCCGGATAATAGAAGTCCGGATAATAAAGGTTCTACTGTATTTAATAAATAAGTAAAAAATATATTTTTTATAATTATTATATTGAATTATTTCGCTATTTTATTTTGTCTTATTGCTATAATATTATTTTAAGTTGTCGTGTGTTAAATTACTTGGATATTAGAAGGAATTGTAAAAATTATTATTGCAAAATAATAAATTTGATAATTAGAAAGAATATATTAAACTTTCCTTATTGTTAAAATAAAATTAATTTAATTAAGATTTGTGATCGAAAAATTAATTTTTCAGTCTGACCCAAACCACTACTACTCTGGTAAATATATCAGATATATTCTTTTAATATAATATTGTATATCTACGTTTTCATAAATTTTATATCTATTTGCATTTCCTAAATCGAAAAGCTATTAGTTATTGATCGGAAAGTTTTATGACATTTATGAAATTGAATTTATATAAGATTTAAGTTTCATAATCACAATGATTACACCAGAAAATTAATCTAAAAGACCGATAAATTGGCTTCTATTTATAGCAGAGATGCAATTTATTACAATCAATTCAATATAATTTCTTCGTAATTATTTCATGGTATTCAATTACGTTAATCTCGATAATTGTCTGATAATTGTTGTACTCTAACAATAACAATACAAAATGTCGAGACAATAAATTACACTGTAATAAAATTTCATTCATTGTAAATTTATTCAACGGTCGAGTTTTTTGCTAAAAGTATTGTTTATGAATTTGTTGAAACACGATATTTGTCAGTCACTAACGGATTAACAGTGAAATTTCCATACTTCTTCAGTGAAAATTTAGCTATCAGTAGCTATCCTACATAAAATGTTTTCCAGTAAATGTGCCGGTATGAAAACTTTCAATTATTTGTTTCATTCTTAAACGTATAGTTTAAAGTGCTTTTTGCAGAGCATCTTTTATTTTGTAGAACACCGGTCAATTCAATTAGAGAAGATAAAAACGAATACAAACCACTCACCACCTGAAAACAATTTAAAGTAT
>NW_019386169.1:46340-90548 GCF_000671375.1 Centruroides sculpturatus | reverse complement strand
ATATATTTTCACTAATGTAACAAGTGTCCATGAATGTTACATATTAGAAACATGCTAAAAATATAACAAGACTAGCTGGGGTACGTGGCTTCTCTCAGGGAGTTGATATGAGATTGTGTGGTAATTGGAATAAAAAGATAAACTTTAAAATATAAGATGGAGAAAATTTTACTTAAAACATATTGTAACTATCTACAATACTTGTTTATAAACAACATTTTGCTTAAAAACTTTTACAAATAGGCGAAGGCACATATCCCACTGACTAGACAATTGGTCTTATTGAAGTCAACAGTGAATTTTGCAACATAGCCACTACTGAAAACGATCTTTTCGACAAAATTTATGCAAACATTGCTTACAAATATACCAATTCGGAGTGGCTATTTCAAGGGGCAATTTTGGCAACTAAAAGTAATATTGTCAACGATATCAACTTTAATATTCAAAAGAAAATTCCCGTTAATATTCAAAAGAAAATTCAGAACTGGCAAGAGCGCCTTTTTTTTAAGTTTGGGCATTGTATAAAATATAAATGAAACCAACTTTTTAGTAACAAAAACACTAAGTACACTTCACACAGTTTTCACACTATCGAAAATATAGTTTTCACACAGTTTTCACACAAAAATCGAAAATATAGTTTTCACACTATATTTTCGATTTTTATAAAGTCAGTGTATCACTTTGATTACCCATACTTTACCGTTTGTTTTTATTTACTCACTGCACTGCTTTGAAATGTTCACTTCTTTTTCAGTTCTTCCCTTTGTCACTGATAAGAAACTGACTTTCGAACCCACGACGGATCTTCCTTTATATACCCCCATCAATGGGTATTTCCACCCATAAAGAAAAAGGCTTTGAATGGTCCACAAGGTTCCAGAACATTTCACATTTGAGACTGTTCTGAAATGTTCCACAATGACCTGGGTTCTTCCCGAACGTTTCAGAACATCTCGGAATATTCTGGAATGCTGTGAAATGCTCTCGAATACTCTGGAATGTTCTGGATTATTCCAGAAATTTTTAGAGGCGAAACTTCCAGCCCTTATATCTTCAACAGCACGCCTTTTAGGTAAAAACGCGATTTTTTTCATGGATGAGGGATAGAGGGCTACCACACTATATAACTCCCATGATCTTACCAGGACTCGCTTTTGAGTTTTTATCTGCCAGCACATTGTACAGTTACCTTTATAATATATGTATTGAATGTTCATTAAAATTGCATATGTCACACATTTTGTTATATAATTTTTATATGTGTAATTGTTATAAATAGTAAACGCCATAATTTTTAATGTAAATATAAGTTTCGTATTGGTAAACCCAAAATATTAATATGTAAAATCTCCACAAAATCAACCTCGACTCAACACTAACAAAATTTAAGATCATCAATGCATATTGTACCAGCTATTGTGCTAAATTTCTTTGTTCGATTTTTACCCTACACAGTTATATTAAGAGAAATAGACGCAAATACAAACATTACTACACACATGGCGCCCAAAAACTATGAGCCTGGGCTACTGAACCAAGAACAGGTTCAAATAAAACAGTTTTTGCAATAAAAGAAGATGAAAAAAACAAGTACTAAATACGTATTTTAAACATCAGAACATTGAATAAGAAGAGCAATGAATTGGTAAAACTTATCCAAAGAAGGAAAGTAAACATTTTTTGCTTGCAAGACACAAGATCTAAAGGAATTAATAATATAAAAGTTATTTTTAAAATAAAATTTCATAACAGCAATGAAAGTGACACAATATATTGATAATTTTTTTCAGTTTACTCTTATTTGCTACTTCGTATTTTTTTTTTACTATGTATTCGCTTAGAATCGTGTTAACTGAAAAAATGAATTTTATTGCAAATTATAATTATCAGTAAAACATAAAATTCAGGAATAACAACTTCAAATAATTTTATCAACTATTTAATAAAACTTTACTTCGTGAGCCTGATTCCCTTTATTATACTACTAATATATGTAAATTTATCATGTTTTGTCGTTATTATTTCTTAGAGGACATGGACTGACTATATTAATATATTAGCTATAGTTGTTTTATTTTTTCATATTTCTACATTTATTTATTTTTCTTAGTACTAATTCAAATTAATTCTCTTTGTTTGGCTATTGTTTTAAATGCAATGTTCTTTCGTTTTCTTTTAATAGATCGTTACATATGCAATACGTTTTTGTTCAAAATTATGTTTCTCATTTTTATTTTGCTTTTATTCTATTAACTATCAAGATCGCTATATTACCAACTTATTTGAACAGAGACATCTGATTTCATTGTACTTCCAAATTTTTTATTACATAAAATTGAGTAAAGTTTTCTTATTAAAGTATATGGCTCGAGTTAGCCATTTATTTGTTTACATTGATTAATTTTTTATTTACGTCATCTTATTAAGATTTATTAATCATATAGTGATATTCATGTTAACAATCACTATTTCTTCGCATGTGAAATACGCATAGAGTTGAACTACCATTCTTCCTAGAGACAAAAATGGAGAAAACATTAATATCTTGTTGAATATTTGTAAAAAATTGATCAACTGATTACAGAAACAAAAGAGTGAATTTCGATTGCATTTTTTAATTTCTTGTTAGTTTTTTTTATTAAGTAATGTTGATATTTGAATGCATTAAATAATGTTTTTTGACCACAAACCTTATGCAGTTAAGTGTTAAAGTATTGTGTCATTCATTAGTTGTTGTTTTTTCTGTTTAAAACGAAAACAGAGCAATCAATAACATATAATAATTTTCATTATTATAATTAACAATTTAATTAAATTATTTAACAATTATTTTAATTTCTAAATTGTTTTAAAACTATATCAAATAAACATTTTTAATGATAAAAAAATAAGAGTATAAAAACACGCATTTATATACTGTTAAAGTTTTATGAGTAAATGTAACATACTTTTATTGAGATTGATATAAAGACACTTACCTAAATTTTAGTTTTTGTTGGATAATTTTAAATAATGGAAATAGCTTTCCGCCTGTGATTTGTTTTTTAGTTTCATCATATCTCATAAACATTTCATCCTGAGAAATATGAAAACAAATTATTTGTAAGTTTTTATTATTATTATTATAATTATCTTATATAGTAACAAAATTTATTTACTTTGATTCCAGCAACTCTCCAAACATATGAATTGTTGGACCCTCCTATTTATAATAATAAACTACTTATTATTACGAAACAATATTATTGTTAAATACTGTTGAATTTTCTTATATTTTTAGTTTTTATTCTCTGATTATTTTTATATTTAATGTTACGCTTCAGATTTAAGGCTATTGTTTATAAAATATTGTTTTATTTTCTCGTATCTAAAATAAAAAAAGCAAAAAGAACATCAAAAATTGTAGATGTAAGAAAATATTTCAGTTTCTCGTTTCTTTGTGAGTGTGAGCTGATTGTTTATGGTAAAGAAGATGCTTACGTTTTACGTGGTGTTCATCAAACCACGAATGCAATCATTTTAAGCATTAGGAAGTAATGCGTTAGCTGTTCAAACACTGCTTCTTCAGCAAGAATAAATTTGCACCTTAAGTTTCTATTAAAAGAATCCTCGCTCAAAATGTTCACCATAATATTGAGACGTGATCTTCGGATCTCAATAGATCTGAAGAAATGCCAAGAAATTGCTAGAAATGACTACTTTTACATAGATGTTGACTTTATTTTCCAAGGTTTTGTCCAAATCATGTATTATTAATGGTAGTAGTTAAAGAACAGTGTTTATAAAAAATTAATAAATTACTAATCTAAAAACACAACTTATAACGTTAAACAAGTATTCTTTTTTATATTTTAATAGAACAATTCACTGTTAAATACCTGAAAATAGTAATATTAACATCGCTGTATATCACATAATTAATAATTTTTTGTGTGAAATGTTTTACCATGATACAAGAACAAAGTCATTAATCCAACTGTTTCTTGGATGAAATGGTTAAACTTGATAANTTGTTTTTTCTGTTTAAAACGAAAACAGAGCAATCAATAACATATAATAATTTTCATTATTATAATTAACAATTTAATTAAATTATTTAACAATTATTTTAATTTCTAAATTGTTTTAAAACTATATCAAATAAACATTTTTAATGATAAAAAAATAAGAGTATAAAAACACGCATTTATATACTGTTAAAGTTTTATGAGTAAATGTAACATACTTTTATTGAGATTGATATAAAGACACTTACCTAAATTTTAGTTTTTGTTGGATAATTTTAAATAATGGAAATAGCTTTCCGCCTGTGATTTGTTTTTTAGTTTCATCATATCTCATAAACATTTCATCCTGAGAAATATGAAAACAAATTATTTGTAAGTTTTTATTATTATTATTATAATTATCTTATATAGTAACAAAATTTATTTACTTTGATTCCAGCAACTCTCCAAACATATGAATTGTTGGACCCTCCTATTTATAATAATAAACTACTTATTATTACGAAACAATATTATT
The DNA here is from genome assembly GCF_000671375.1 of Centruroides sculpturatus. Classification (NCBI taxonomy): domain Eukaryota; kingdom Metazoa; phylum Arthropoda; class Arachnida; order Scorpiones; family Buthidae; genus Centruroides; species Centruroides sculpturatus. The sequence goes on along the minus strand of NW_019386169.1, from coordinate 86,018 downwards.
GTTAAATACTGTTGAATTTTCTTATATTTTTAGTTTTTATTCTCTGATTATTTTTATATTTAATGTTACGCTTCAGATTTAAGGCTATTGTTTATAAAATATTGTTTTATTTTCTCGTATCTAAAATAAAAAAAGCAAAAAGAACATCAAAAATTGTAGATGTAAGAAAATATTTCAGTTTCTCGTTTCTTTGTGAGTGTGAGCTGATTGTTTATGGTAAAGAAGATGCTTACGTTTTACGTGGTGTTCATCAAACCACGAATGCAATCATTTTAAGCATTAGGAAGTAATGCGTTAGCTGTTCAAACACTGCTTCTTCAGCAAGAATAAATTTGCACCTTAAGTTTCTATTAAAAGAATCCTCGCTCAAAATGTTCACCATAATATTGAGACGTGATCTTCGGATCTCAATAGATCTGAAGAAATGCCAAGAAATTGCTAGAAATGACTACTTTTACATAGATGTTGACTTTATTTTCCAAGGTTTTGTCCAAATCATGTATTATTAATGGTAGTAGTTAAAGAACAGTGTTTATAAAAAATTAATAAATTACTAATCTAAAAACACAACTTATAACGTTAAACAAGTATTCTTTTTTATATTTTAATAGAACAATTCACTGTTAAATACCTGAAAATAGTAATATTAACATCGCTGTATATCACATAATTAATAATTTTTTGTGTGAAATGTTTTACCATGATACAAGAACAAAGTCATTAATCCAACTGTTTCTTGGATGAAATGGTTAAACTTGATAAATATTGAATTTTGTTATTTTGTAAGTAGTGCACTTCTATTAAATACAAGAATCTTTGTATTGTATGGCATGATTGTATATAATAAACGTGCAAAAAGATATGGGGCTTTCATGTTTTTGCCGTTTTTAATTAATGAAAAAAACCTTCAAATTATGTTGACAAAATCAAGGCACATTGTATCATCCACATGTGGGCACGATGCAAGACAATCGATGTTTACGTACAAAAATAGAACATTAGTATAGTCAAACAAATTAGGATATACATAATCGTAGATACACCACGCTATCTATTTTATTTTGATATATTAGTAAAAAATTATTTATTCGAATAAAATGAAAGGCACAAATTTTTTTACCAAACAAATAGAAAGAAAATCATAAATTCAAATTATAGATAAAAGTATAAAATAAAATAAATTGCCAATTACGCTTAGAATCGACATTTATCGCATACATCATTAACTATTAAAAATGTCATACTGACGATTCTAAATAAAACAGACTGTTTTAAAATTATTCAGGCATCTACCACTTTTTCGGATTTGTTATATATAACAGAGGGAGAGTGCGGAGATCAGTAAATATTACATTTATGGAGTTGTGGAAACTTATAACTGCTAAAAATAGAACAAATTCCTGTATTTTCTCTTTCTGTATGGATATTGATATTCGTGTGTGTTAAGTTTAATCATTCTTGTGGCATGTCTGAAGTACGATTGAACGTAATAAAAAATTTACTCATTATTATCATTTACAGTATTTTGTACACTCAATTAACCCTCAAAATGACGTTTTTTCCGATTTAAAATAAATAAAATTCAAAAAGTTATAAATTATAATGTATAAAAACAGATGGCATAACCAATGTTTCAAATGATTCCAAGAAAGATAAGCAACTCACTGCTGGATTTTATTACTTTGTAAAACATTACAACTTTTTTTAGGCGTATAAACTTACTAAACTATTTTTAAATGTGTTTTTCAAATTGCAACAAGCTTTTGTAAATTTTATTTTGAATACACGCTAAAATAAATCTTTAAAAAATTATTTATTTATCTATTTATGCCAAAATCAATTTGCTCTTTCATTTTTATAAGTGTTTATTATGTGCACTGGTGCCCCAAGTGGGGCAACCTCGGTCTTCCTCTTGGAAGCACCATTGCACATAACGATACACTTTTTAAGAAAAAAGAACAATTCATTTTAAAAATTTTTTAAAAACATTTTGCACTAAAAATTGGTTTTTTGGATTTAATAATAAAAGAGAAAAATAAACACTATTGCATCGGATTGCATACATTTGGAAATGCTTCATCTTTTCAGTTTTCAAGTGTACCAAAATTCTAATTTCACAGCATTTAGTATATACTTTTTTATATTTTATCTTTGAAATCTTTTAAAACAGTAGTATGAAAATGCACACAAAGTCATGTTATTTCTTATTAATTATTTACTTTAAGTATAATGATTATAAATGATTTTGAATAATATGGATATATTTTAATATCTTATTAACACTTGTACCAATATTGATCATTAATAATATTAACTTAACTCTTTAAGCGATAAAATATTTGTTTTTATTACGTATTTATAAATTTAAAAGTTCTTATTTTAAGGTTATACTTTAGTGAGGATATATGGTTTAGTTTGTTTTCATTTGTGTGACAATCCAAATAAATTATCGAGGGCATTTGCCATTTCTGAAGTTTTGTGATATTTTGTTAGTATTTTTGTCAATATTTTTAAAATTAACATAATTTTAAATGTTATCTTTTTTATATGATGACAAATGCTTATATATATATATATATATATGTATTATATAAGAAATAAATTATATATTAGTAATGTGTCATCTAGAAATAGATAAATAATGCTTTCAATAAATACGATAAGTTTAACAAAACATTTTATAAATTATTTTAAGTTATTGTAAAAAAATCTTAAATATATCAAAAACAAATATAACTTAATTAATATTATAAAGATATTTGAATTATAACAATAAATAATATATCATAAATTAAGATTAATATAAAAATGATAAATGAAAAAAAGTAAAAAATTAGTGTGAAAAGAGTTTTAATCAATAATACAGTAATATTTTCCACTCAGCAGTTACAGACAAATATATCTGTCAAAGGGCAATTGTGTAGAACTTGTGAACGACCACTATAACTACAAAATTGTTTTGCGGATATGAACAAAATCTAGCCCATAACTACAGCAAAAAAATTTACATAAAAAAAGAATTATTTAACAATAAAAACACATTTTACTTCACTAGACGTAACTGTTTACAAAAACTTTTTCTGAAAAGGTAATAAGGACAACGCCTGGAAAAACACTTTCAAAATTTTTCACATTTATTGTTTACAACATAGTGATACATGCCTGACAAACCCACTATTCAAAGGTTAATTTATATAAAATGTATATTGTATACACAAAACAACAAAGAGTTTATAAACATAAGCAACTAATATTTTATGTCACTCTTAAATAAAAATTAACTCAACCGAGCAAGAAGAAAGTAGACAAAACATAAACAATTTTTAAAACGAAATCAGTAGAAAACTTTATATTTGGTAGACTTCATTTTTAATCGATTTAGCCAATTTAAGCCGACTTCCTGTTAAAAAAGTTTAATATGTGGGGTATCAAATTAAGCAGGTGTACTTAGATAAGTGCAGTCAAAAAACGAGCAAACAGATTAAATCAGTAACAGAAGAAAAAGCAAAAACAAGAATATTGTTGTTAATTTATTCAGGTGTCTTTGTATCGACTTTAACAAACAATTTACGAGTTAAGTTAGAAATAGGGGAGATCGGGGCAACTTCGGCAAGCGGGGCAAGTTTGTTAAGCGTTTCTTTAAAAAACAAATTAAAAGGAGAATTTGGTTATAGGTTAGGCAGTTGAGTTTTATTGGTGGCTTGTTGAGTGTAGTGTTTTTATTGTTCTCCAACAAGCGTAGTTGAATTATCAAGCAAATTTTCATTTTCGTTCAATTCCATATAATATTTTTTTTCCATTTATATTGAATTGGCAGGTTTTGTTATAATTCCATGATAACGAAAGTTACTTTTCCTGTTAGAAGGATGTAACTTCAACTTATTCACGTGGCCAGATCGTGGCTTGGCATTCTGTTCTCAGGGTTGTACTTAATGTTTCGAAATCATGACTAGCGGGACAAGATCGGCAACATAAAGCCACATTAGAAGCAAAGGATAAAAAATCAAACAGATGATAAATGAAAACATGTTTGCATTTGTTATTCATGTATATATGTCTGTGAACTTGCATTTCGTAGTAATAATATTAAATGAATGTTGGATTTGTATTTCTTTGTTTTAATAGTGAATTCCAACTTATACATTGTTAATAACATAATTTTATATACGTGCCTATTTTGCCCCATTACTGTTGCCCGTATACCAGGGGCAACTTTAATAAAAATAATTAAAATAATTACAACTTTACAAGAAGAGATAAATTGCCGATCTTGCCCCTATACCCGGGGCAACTTCTGCAATTTCTCTCTTCTTGTAAAGTTGTAATTATTTTAATTATTTTTATTTCCAAACTGATTTTAACCAGTTCTATAGTAAGGTAACATTCCAATAGACAATATGCAAAGCTTTTTTTTCAGTTTACAGCAGTATTTATTACACAAAATTTAAGTAAATTTTAACATGCCGATCTTGCCCCGATTTCCCCTATATATACATAATGTTTTTGCGCTAATGACAAATAACGATAAGTATAATATTATTATTGAAAATGCTTTGATGAAAATTAGTAAAGTAGACATTAATTCATCAGTTCACATTGAAATAGAAAAAGCCGTACAAACAGGCATAATTAAAACACATAAGCAATAGGTTTGATTTTCATATGATACGAAAATAGTTAAAAAATAAACTTAAATGTGTTTGAATAACTTCTATTCGATTGCTATAAAAATTTTCTATGTAATACGGCTATTGAAGAGTTGTAATATTTGTAATCACTTTTTAACATTTTAATGATAGAACGTCTGAACATTTTACATGTAAATTTAAAAGAAAAATATTAGATAACTTAGCAAATAAATATTAAGGAAATAAAATGAAATAAATTATATTAACGAAAAAACTAACAACTTAAATAATATAATATAATAAATAAAAATGCATTCTACTGTAAGAACTGGTGCAAACTGAAAATTTTTATACTGTATATTAATTTTTTTTTATAATTTTTACACAAAAGACAGTTCATGTGCATGTCTGGCATTTCATACAACCATATTTTAATTTATTTTTATATATTTCAACTTTTTTTTTGTTCATTGCTAATAGGGAACGCATTGGTCCTTAGCATAGTTGCTTCATTTTATTTATCTACAGAGATTTTTTCTTCTGCCCCACTAGACAAACTTGTGTTTCAGTGCTCTTTACCGTGTTTCCCCGAAAATAAGACATCCGCAGAAAATAAGACCTAGCACAGATTTTGCTGAATTGCGAAATATAAGACCTCCCTCTGAAAGTAAGACCTAGCGAAGTTTATTTTTAGTCGTAACAGTCCTCGACAGATGGTTGAAAGTGGCCGTTGGCTTTTTGAAAGTACAGCCACTGATTGGTCAGCAGACAATTACGCCTCACGGCATGATTTGCATAAGACTATGGCTTGGGAATCACAGATTTGCATAACGTTACGGCTGGTGATGGCTAATTGGTTGGCCGGGAATCACGCCACATGACATTTGCATAGTGCTACGGTTCAGTAAGCACTAATTGGTCATCGAGTCCGATGTTGACGCTATAAAAAGGCGACAGTTCAACACATCGGATATACGTCACTCTCGTCTAAGTTCGACTTGGGAATTTTTTTGTTCAATAATAAATGTGAATTCTTCCTCCTGGAAAAAATAAGACCACCCCCTGAAAATAAGGGCTAGCGCACTTTTCAGAGCAAAAATTAATATAAGACACTGTCTTATTTTCGGGGAAACACGGTATTAAAGACGTTTGATTTGAATTAATGACTTTTTGTAATCGTTCGAATCAAATTTTAATTATATTAGAACATATGCAGTATATTGAAATCAAGCTAAGTAAACAAGTATAACGAAATTAATATAATAAACAAGAAAAACTATAAAAAATAAACTAAAATACAAAATACAGTAATTCCCAACAATACAATATGTATCAAAATTTTTATAGTAACTCAAGTTTTTATTGAGCCTGGTGAATGTATGATCTTACAAGTTTTTCCTGATTATATATTTTCATGCTGATGGTAAAATAGTTGTGTCCTTACAGTTTAATTAAACATCTTTCTGTTCAGCTAAATCTGTAGATCTCACACCTCTGTTGTGTATTCAAGCATTGGCTAGTGCACATTTGCAATGATTCTGGCATCTTCTTATTTAACCCTTGGTTACTACTCATAGGTGTACGTGACCCTGTGAACTTTGGAAACAAAATTTCCACACAATACTTTTTTGACAACCCCATTTTCCTACCAGTGTATTCTCAGTATTAAACTCGCGCTTGCGCATGGTGGGTGTGTTTAGCCACTCTGTGCATATTTTGCACCATAACAGTTGTGACAAAGTCAAGTTTACCCTTGTATAGCAACGACGATGGTAAGTGAAAACTATTAGTTTTATTATAACCTTTCAACAGTAGAATGGTCAGGTATGGTGCTACCACTTATTACTAGAGAATAAACGTGCAAAATTTTTAAGGTATTTTTCCATGCGTTTTTTCTTATTAATGTTGAAAAAGAGATTTTGTAAACAGTTATGTCTAGTGAACAAAAGTGTTTTTTTATTGTTACATAATTCATTTCTTATGTGAATCATTTTTTCGCGTTCGTTTTTGGCTAGTATTTGGCGATTCCCCCAAAATAATTTGACGTATATATACGTCCCTCACCACTGCCACACGATCGGCTTTGACAAGTATATTCGTTGGTCACTGCTGGATGGTTAAATTGTTTTCTTTAGTGAAAAATATATGTTATTTTAAGACATTTTTATATACGCAATCATAGCTTAAGTTTAGCCATATTTTTGTTTGATCTTTTTTTCATTTTCGGTTTGTGTTTGCTGCAGGTATGGAAGTAGAAATTTGCTTAGGAATGAAGTGTTTGGGAATGCTTTGCTTGATGATGATGACTTTGTAAAAAAGAATATTTCTGCACATTCCGATGCTACTACCTCTGCTTCGTCTTCTTTGTCTTTTACTGTGATAACAAAGAAAACTTTTTGTCTCGTATACTAGATAACGCTGACTGCTGTGATATCTATTCTAGCGATGAAGAACTATTTAGAAATCATGACAGTTCGACTGATATCGATGAGCAGATAGACGAAGAGATTTCCCCTACCCCAGATCCATCTACCTTCAAAAAATTAATACTTTGCTTGGGTCTTCTACAGCGCATCGCATTAACTATTACTTTCGAAGAAATAACTGTATGCGTTGAGCCGAACTACCTCCAGCCGAAAGTGGAACTCCAGCTCACAATATCATACCTATATCCGGGAGAAAACCGAAAGGACCAGCATTCGCTTTAGCCAATCGACCTAACTACTTTCGTGGGCTTGGGATAGAGTTTGCCCAAAAGATACTTCGGCAATTCCATATAATAGTATATAGGGTAATCAGACTGCCACTCCATTAAAGATCTATTTCAGCTATCGCTAATGTTGCATCTACTGTTACCACCCATCCGGTTTTCACCCGGACAGTCCGGGAATTGACTCACTGTTTCGTTGAACTATTAATTTGTCCGAAAATTTCGTAAAAATTGTGAAATTACGATTATACAAAATTCTTGCGAATATTTTTACAAATTTACATTTTTTTAACAGTAAAAAAACTCACACTCACTAAAACTCATCTGCAATTCTGCCATGTTATTCTGTTTATGCCAATGTGTGGCACGCAACCTTTTGTTTTTCTTTTTGCATGTACGATCGTACACGTGTGTGAGCTATGTCATCTGCACCTGTTTTTTTTTAATTTAGGTTACTTACGTTACTCCTACGCAAGTCCCAGTCCCTAAGGCTACGGTTACTGTGGACAGGAATACTGACTAAATCCTGTTCTGGGGAGTTTGTCCGAACAAACAAATACCTGTTTTCCAATCAGAGTGTTTACTTTGGCACCAAATGGCATGTCAGGATAAGTCTTATGTTCGAAAATAGGTGTTTGTGAAACAAAAAAAAAACAAAAACTGTCACAACAGAGATATTTCTCGGCAGAAATATCTCTGATTCTGAAATACTCGAAAAACTTTTGCCAGTTGTCCCACAAATTTTAATATAACATTTGGAACTTTCCCTGATCGTCTCTTGTGGAAAAGAAGTGGTTAACATGCTGTATTTTTTCACCAACTATCAACAATAATTTAATCAACGGACTGCCAAGAAAATAAAACTAATTAAGTTCGTCCATTTTGCTGGGACGCAAAAACGTACTGACTATCAGAAAACATGCAGTGTACCGACCTTGTTCTGATGAGGATTTCAGAGGAACACGCCAGAACAAGATTTTGTCAGAATTCGCATCCACAGTGACCATAGCCTAACTGTAACTGATTTAGAACCAGCATGCACGTTATTCTTTGCATTGTAAAATGACATTACGCATGCGTCAGGACTTCGAACAAACCTGACTTGCCGTCCTGGTCAGAGTTTTTGAAAAGGTTGCAACACTAGTTGTGTCTAAAAGAAAGCGTTGTAGCATTTTCCCCTATAAAAATGATCGAAAAACAAGCAGTGTTTGTTCCTGTTGTAAAATTCCAATTTGCTGCACTTGCTCAATAATTGTATGTCTGAACTGTTCAGATAACAAGTAATTGTTATTGTTATTTCATCAGTAAATATGTTTTTTTCATAAATAATGTGTTTTGTTTTCATATTGCTATTTGTAAACAAAATAAACATTGTTTCTTGAGAGGGTCAGACAGACCCTTAAATAGTTAACGTATTAAACTTATTTTGAGTAGTAACCAACGTTTAACTATGGATCCATCGGTTTGCGCTATTTTTTATAACGCTGTTGTATATCGGCTTTTTGCTACATCTCACTTATGCTCTTTTACGCTTAGGATAAGATTTCTATTTGTGACTCCTATATATTCTTTGTCTATTCTCAACCGGTTGTCCTTGTATGGTATTGCGTACACTCCTGGTTGTTCTTTCTCATTAATTTTTTCTTTGTCATTTCTGAGCAACATGTATGAGGTGAGAGCTCTTTTGTGTACAATATTAGTGATTTTGTAGTTTGCGATTTCTTTCATAACCGGGAATAGAAGTTTATTATACGTAAATTCTGTGATGTTGCTGCTTCCATCTGGCTTTTCTTCTTTTTGCCCTTTCTAGGATCGTTGTATGTCGCAATTAGGCGTTCTACTGTTTTTGCTCTAAATCTCAACACTTTTGCCATTTCTTTAATTCTATTCAGCTCTTCTATCGTATCTATAATGTCAGAGCAATACGGTAACGCTCTTCTGATTAGAGCCCTAAAGGCAGAGAGGTTATACGCAATTATATCATTAGATGTCGATTGTATATATATCGGATCATGAGTAGGCTTGATATACACTTTTGTGCACAGTGATTTGTTTCGAAATGCAATGTTAATGTCTAAGAAATGTAATTCGTTGTTACTATCTTTTCCAAGTTTAGTTTTAAACCATGCTGGTTTGAATTCATTTGGCTCAAGAATACATAGTCTTCTAGAGCATTTGGTCATAATTAAAAAGCAAAGATATAATGAAGCACTAGAAGACTTAGAAAAAAGTTTGAGAACCACTACATTAGACAAATAAATTTACCAATATCATACGATAATGTGGTAAAAAACATTTTCACATTTGGTGAAAATCACTTTTATCACATAATACAAGCAGAAAAAAAGTTTATTTTTATGGTAAAAACATTTTGCATTATAATTTCAATCAAAATACATAATTAAAAAAGACATGATGAAAAATAGAAAAAATTAATTAATTTTGAAATATTCTTAATAAGAATATAATTTATCGTAAACTTTTTTTTCCAAAATACTATAATAAATTTTATTGTTATTAAAGAATTATACATAAAAATGAAATTCATTGTTACTAAAAGAATAAAATATATTTATTTAAATATCGCACATTAAAATAGAAATAATAACGTTTATGTCTTCAGATATTTTTCACAAACACAGATACACGAATTTAACCATTGTTTGAAGGTTCTTCCCTGGATTCGAATATGTGAGTTTTGCCGGAAGCATAGATATACTACTGTATGTATCTTAATCGACACGCAATTGTTCAGAGTGGCTGGCAATGTCGAAGGATGGCATCCTTAAACTTAGTATAATAACAGAAGTCCGTATGACACCCGGAGAAAAATTTTTTGACACCAGCCTAGATATAGCGTTAGACACGCTTATGTCTATTTGGAACGCTATTAGTGGAAAGGAACGCTATTAGATAAAGTGAACATAGGCTCAGACTTGAGTCATTGAGAAGACCATATTATGAACAATAACAATGAGTTTAATAAAAAAAATCAAACAGAGTACAATAAACCTGAATTCAGGTAACCCCCGTATAACACGGCACTTCTATAGCACGGATTCACTCTAACACGATTCGAAAATTGATACCGCCCCCGTATAACACGGTACTTTTACAGCACGGATTCACTCTGATACTGTTCGATAATTGGGTAAAACCCTCGTACAACATTAAATGTAATAAATTTTTACATACTTAAGTAATAATAGTTGACGTATGTAGATTTTTTTCTCGCCTTCTGTCAATACACATGGTCCTTCTCGAAACTTGTTTTATGTTTCCAGATCTCGACGCTTCTGCTTCTGGTGTTGCCAGATGTATTCTCCTCATACTTGCTTTATTCTTCATAAGTGCTTAGCACCATATGAAAAAATTTATAAAGATCTTTTAACTAGAAGCAGGCAATCTAAAATTACATACACTTTTTGCAAAAGGTAAAGCATGCATCTGAAGATAATGCATAAAAATGCTCAGAGGATAAGGATAACTTGCCGTTTGCCTTTTGACAAGTTATCCTCGGTTAATAGTGCTTTTAGTGATAACGAAGAAAATATTATTTAATTTAAATTAATATGTATCACTTAAATATCTTCATTAAAATTTTCCTATCTTAATTATGAAAATATAATAGCATGTTTTTTTTTTAATTTTTGGAACCTAACCCTCCTTTTCGTACTAGTTCTTTGTTTCCCATAACACGGTAATTTTTTGGAACGTAACTACCGTGTTATACGGGGGTTACCTGTATATATAAATTATCTTTAAATCTGTAAACCGTCCTACTACCAAGAGAGAGTTACAAACACATAAAATTATACTGCCTCGAACTTATGTAATATTCGTAGTCGTAATCTTTTATAGTGTAGATCAGGAGAATAAATCTTTCATCACTTTCTATATGGCATTTTCAAATATTATTGTCTTTAGTTCCATATGTGATATGTTCTCTATCATCGGAAAACTGCTCGAAAAAATGAAAAATTTACATTTACATTTTTGTACAAGGACGACTGACTCATCTGCATCGAACAGTGAGTAGCTCCAGTCAGTCTAGAAAGAAAGTTGAACTTTTCTTTTCTCCGATAATGANTAAGAAAGTTAAACTTTTCTTTACTCCGAGAATGACAAATGTTACATTCTTTTTGTTTAAAATTATATCAACGATATAAAATATTTTATAATATTCATATATTAACATTATATATATTAAATATATTAATATAAATTAAATTAACAAGAAATTAAGTATATTAATATTAATATAATAAATATTTTATATAAATTAATATAATTAACCCGCGGATCACACATTTATAAATAAATTTTGTATATTTATTGATCTACGAATATGTAAATTGACTGAATTGTTTTCTGGCACCGGCTTTTGTAAAAACGTTTTTGTAAAATTTGTAAAAATCGAAGATATAATATATTTTTTTGTAAAACATTGCACATTAAATATAAGAATTTTGTTGCCATAGGCACTATTAATTATAAGAATTTTTCGTTGTTGAATATTTAAAATATTGTAATTTATAATGTTTAATAAATATTATACATCAGAATAAAATATGCCAAAATCTGAAACTAAAAAAATAAATTTACCACAATTGAAACAACACTCAAATTACAATAATTACTATTTTTAGTAAATAGTTACTGAATAAAAGATTATATATATTTAGTATTAACATTTCATATTTACTTACGTTTTCTTTGAAATATAATTAAAAAAAATGAACTTTTAGAAAATTTTGAAATATTAGTTATTATCTAAACCTTTGACAATGCTAACATAAAATCTTATATGTCTCTTTGCGTTTAGATATATAAGACAATTTTTTAAAATAAATTGTACATTTTTATTTTTAGATACATAAAGTCAAATTCAATAAAGTATAACTATTTTTAAAATAAGATATCTTATTTTTACCTTCTCATATGAAATCAATATATTATCAACATATATCAGATTTAGTAAAATTTACAGTACTTACTTTCATTCCAAGAAATGCAGTTGAAACTCGCAAGAAGTGAGAAAAACAGGAGAATAACTTTCATTTTCTACAGTGTTTACGGCCAGTGATTTTCCTGTTCGGTATGTAAGTGTTACGCATTTCATACGTTGTTTACAATCGTTGTCGTTATGGAAACAATTCGTGTTTTGAAATTAATTTGCTTCACAGGAATATTTGTATAACAATACATTTTATAACCCACGTGTAATTTTACCTATTTAATAACTTTTTGCAATAAATTGCACATTGAGAGGCAATTTTTTTTTTTAAAAATAGAGAAAAGTTCAATTGATTTTATATTCATTGTTTTCGAGTGCCATGAAATAAACTAAAATTTTATTATATATACATGTACTGTACTTACGTTCTACTCACCTCAAACTCAATAAAATTTCGAAATGGAAAAATAGTATAATTAGGTTGTTTACGGGTACAGTAGATATATCTATAATAACCATAGACCAAATCTGACTTATTGATTAAACTGTATTTTTTAATATTACCTAACATCATTTCTGTATCGGCTTTTTTTTATAAATTACATTGGAAATTCTTTGTAGCGATTTTACGATAAAAATGTTTTAACAAAAAATTACATTGTCCTTAATTATAAACTTGGTTTAATGTATTACAGAAAAGACATATAATTCAGACTGTGTTATAAAATCGACGATTACTATATTAACGCTGATAGAACACTTAGTAGCAGCATTTTGCAGACATATGGAAAAAAATATCATCGTCATGGATTATATACTTAAGCGATTAGCTTGTTGGTTAGAGTTGTGATAAACACGAGCTATGTAAGGATCTTGTTGTTATTTACTGAGTCAAAAATTATATTTACGGATTTAATTCTACTTTGAAAATGATTATTTAATTTAATTTTAAGGTGTATTTTGTTTTTAATAATATCAGGTTAAGATAAACTGTATTAGTTTCACCCTACAAGACTTTATACGAAGGATAATCTCTAAAATGCTACCACGTCGCAATTGTCCAGAACAAATTAAAATAATTTTAAGGAAAAGGCATCAGTTTTTTTTCTCAATTTAGATAAAAACAGAAGAAAGAGCTATAGATAGAAAATTAAAAGATCGAAACTGGCATAAAAATGGCAATAAATAAAGTTCTTATAAAAAAAAACGACTTCATGACAAGGAATTTCGACATTTTCACTTCTCAAATCAATAGATCGAATGAAATCAATCCAAGTAGATAAAATTAGGAGAATATTGCATTTAAATTTGCAAATGACATTCGATGAAGTATGGGAAAACAACTAGTTGTTTAAATGCAATATCGAGATTAAAAATTCATTCACGAAGACTTGGTACGGTGTATTTCGTGGATGGATTGATCACATATTAAATATGCCGATCGGAAAAATTTATATTTTATTTGGTTAAGTATAAACAGCGAAGTTCATTGTAAACTTTCGATGATTTGTTTTTTCTTTATTTACTGTTTTGAAAAAAATATTATTATTATTGATTATAAAACAACTAGCAGATAATTTCAGCATTGCTCGGGCAAAAAGTAACGATTTTAGATGAATCTATAAATATTTTAGTTTTTCCGAAAAACCCGAAAAATGCATCGGCCTTTGTAAATTTGACATGTTGCTTTATTTTAACATTTTCATTGTTACTAAACACTTCCATTCGTAAGAATTCCATTGTTAACGCGTTCTTTGTTAATTTCAAAAAATCTTTTTTATCCTAACCTAAACGAATTTCAACTTTGAACTCCTAANCAAAGACTTGGTACAGTGTATTTCGTGGATGGATTGAGCACACATTAAATATGCCAATTAGAAAAATAATTTGTATTTTATTTGGTTAAGTATAAACTGCGAAGTTCATTGTAAACTTTTATAATTTTCTTTTTTCTTAACATTTACTGTTTTGTAGAAATATTTTTATTATTAATTATAAAACAACTAGCAGATAAGATTATCTTCGCTCGGGCAAAAAGAAACGATTATAGATGGATCTATACTATAAATATGATCGATTTTCGAAAAACCCAAAAAATGTATCTGCCCTGTAAATCTGACATGTTGCTTTATTTTAACACTTTAATTCTTACTTAACACTTCTATTCGTAAGAATTTTATCGTTAACAATTTCATTGTTAAAACTTCGTTCGTTAATTTCGAAAAATCTTCTCTTAATGTTATAACTTAACCTAAACGAATTTCAACCTTCAACTTTTAACCGTTTGGGCTTTGCATTTATTATTATTATTATCAACCGATATCGATTATATACATAGATATAACACTATTGTACTATAGAAAAAGAATATTTGTTTATTACATTTATTTATTTGCTTCAATAATAATTTTACCAACGAGTTTCGTGCCTATTCCAGCCTTTATAAAATTTTATTTAAAAAGAATCATTTGTGTTACTTGTCAGAAGATGAAGCAAGTAAACGTATATCTTACGATGTACGGAAATACACAGTTATATGTAACACGACTACATGCACAAAGAGAGGGGAGACACGTGCTACACAGGGACGTAGCAAACTTAGAACAAAGAAGGTGACCTTTGACCAAAGTATGTGACACTAGCCAACTAGCGCCGTCTAGTACAAAACATGTCTTCTTGACCTAGCACACAGGGATTACATTTTTGCTTTCTTTCACTCCCTCTATCACTGTGTGCTACATATATAACAAAGATAAACTACTTTAATTTAATCTTAACATTTTCTTGTTGTTTGGCCTCGGTACTAAGATCCATGTGTCGTTCTCACGTAGGCTCTCATATTCCTTTTTCATGGCAGTTAGTCATGCCTCTCTATCGTCTCGAATTAAGGCTTCAGATACGTGTTCAGGGTCTGGAATTTTGTCTTTAACAACTTGATAAACTTTTCTCGGTCTTCCGCGTTTTCCCGTTCTTTGAATTTTTGGACGACCTCGTTTTCGTTGGCACATGCGACTTTCCTCTAGAATTTCTCGTCGTTCTTCTTCTGGATATTTGTCCACATTAGATTCATTATCGGACTCTTCATCTAGTTTTGTATCGTCCTCATTGTTCATCTCTGTTGTCTGACTTAGCGGCTTAAAAATAGAATTGACAGTGAAAGACATGATCGCGATGGTCGCGATCGACGATAGCGATTATAGCGAGCGTGTTTTTTTATGCCGAATTTTTCCTACCAGAAGGATCGCGCAGAGTCTGTGAGACGCCAGAACTTTTTAAACTTATTTTTGCAAGTAATCTTGGCGCTCAGTAAAAACGTCATTTATTGCAGCTCGAAATAATTAGAGTACTTGAATTATTTGTAATTATTTGAAAAAATTCGAAAAAAATGCTGCTGAAAAACTGCCACCAACGTCTGAGAGACGGCTGTTGATCAGGTAAGGGCTAAGGTTATCTTATATCAGACACACTTGCTGGTGAAAGAATAGAAGTGAGATTACATAGCACGTATAATTTGTTTAGTATATGCCGAGAATTTTTCGTGCTTTGTTATATCTTGGTATTTCTTGTCTCCGGACAAACGCGATACAACGAGGGGTCACTGTATTATTATACTTCACAGTTTAAGATTTAGAAATTTTGACAGTATTTCCTGTTTAGCGAGAACAAGCCTTTATAAATTTAACTTCTTTATGTCGTTAAACATAACTTTTATTTTTTAAGATTTTTTAAAATATAGTTTACATGGTATCTATTTACAGCGAATAAGCTTCAAATGTCACTGCACTTGGACGAAAAAGAGAAGTTATATAAAAAGTCACAGTGTGTTTATTTTTTAATTGTCAATTAAGGAATCTTCGTATGTCAAACCTACGTTTGCAATAAACAGAGTTAACCTAAAGGATCTCTGTTCGGTGTTAATCTTGAAGTGCCGATTTAAAATAACAAATTATATAATTTAAAACGGATATGTTCACCAGCATTACGTTCAGAGTTGTGGTAACTAAACAAAGAGTCCTTAAGTTCTTTAAAGAGCTTATTCGCCACAGAACGAAATTTCATCACAGGTTCCGTAGCCATAATGAAAAAAAACCAAAAAAAAATGGAATGGCCTGTAAAAACCTTAAAAAAGAGACTAAACCCGTGCACGTTAAAGCCAAAACAAACAAGTACACGTAAAGTCAGAAGGGAAATAGTGCCAAGTGATATAAACCGCTCGTAAATGGTTGTGGCCCTTTAATAAACTTAAGTCAGCACAAAAGTCCTTGAAGTGCCCGCTCGCGCCTAAAGTAGGTCCTGTTGCTGTGGTAACCAGACTGTTGTTATGGCAACCACTGCTAGACCCTTAAACTTTATAAGTGATGAAATTCTTAAAAGTTTACTTCACTTTAGTTCAGCGATTCCCAACCTGTGGTAAGCGTACCCCTAGGGGTACGCGATAGGTTGTTTAGGGGTACAGAAAAAAGTTAGTTATTATGGCAGAAAAAATAATATATTATGTATCACAAACTAATAGTATTAAAAAATTATTAGATAAATAATGTTCCTTGCAACAATCACAACTTTATTATACATTTTTTCTTTTAGTTTTTTTTTCTTTAATTTAAAGTTACAATATGTAAAATTAACAATACGGTTACTCACTAAATTTCTTAAATGAGGGGTACAATCTAGAGATATGACATGTCATGGGGTACNTATTTTTGCAAGTAATCTTGGCGCTCAGTAAAAACGTCATTTATTGCAGCTCGAAATAATTAGAGTACTTGAATTATTTGTAATTATTTGAAAAAATTCGAAAAAAATGCTGCTGAAAAACTGCCACCAACGTCTGAGAGACGGCTGTTGATCAGGTAAGGGCTAAGGTTATCTTATATCAGACACACTTGCTGGTGAAAGAATAGAAGTGAGATTACATAGCACGTATAATTTGTTTAGTATATGCCGAGAATTTTTCGTACTTTGTTACATCGTGGTATTTATTTTCTCTAGACAAAAGCGATACAACAAGGGGTTACTGTATTATTATACTTCACGGTTAAAGATTTAGAAATTTTGACAGTATTTCCTGTTTAGCGAGAACAAGCCTTTATAAATTTAACTTCTTTATGTCGTTAAAGAGCTTATTCGCCACAGAACGAAATTTCATCACAGATTCCGTAGCCATAATGAAAAAAAAACAAAAAAAAAAAAAAAAACGAAATGGCCTGTCAAAACCTTAAAAAAGAGAATAAACCCGTGCACGTTTAAGCCAAAACAAACAAGTACACGTAAAGTCGGAAGGGAAATAGTGCCAAGTGATATAAACCGGTCGTAAATGGTTGTGGCCCTTTCATAAACTTAAGTCAGCACAAAAGTCCTTGAAGTGCCTGCTCGCGCCTAAAGTAGTTCCTGTTGCTGTGGTGACCAGACTGTTGTTATGGCAACCACTGCTAGAACCTTAAACTTTATAAGTGATGAAATTCTTAAAAGTTTACTTCACTTTAGTTGAAAAAAAAAACTAGTCACAGCTATGCTGATTAACTCTTCTTAACGATGGATATTAAAATTTATACCTAGCACCAAAAATAGGCTCGATGCGGCCCTCCGAACCCCGCGTTTGATCATCATAAAAATTCTCACAAATCACAAAATATTGGTCTGAGAACCCTAAGAATTTATTTAGTACTCACTGTCTATTTTCGGAGAAATTTACTCTTCACTTCCAGTGAATCGGCCTCCGAATTTTGGATGACCAGAACCAAATAATCCGTGAGTTCAAACGTTCACCGCTCTCAAAATATTTCAGTCACGCTCAAAATAATTACATCATTGTAATCCATGCACTTTGTCAAATCCAACGATATATAATTTATCTATGACACAAGGAATCCGATGTAAAACACTAGAAAATCCAGAGCGCCCGCACAGACATCCTACGATTCAGTTACAATAACCATCAAACTACGTCTAATATCAGCTTGACCGTGGCAAATTGTAACCATTGATTTGTTCCAACTACATGGAGTTCATTACCAACTAATTGTAAATGGCCGGGTATCGCCGATTTTTTATTTTTCACAAATACTCTCACACATGCTGTTATCAACAGAAGGAAACGACCGTTTTCTTCATTCGCATCCCGCGGCGACCTCTTTACCGATATTGGACTACGGTACAGCTCGTCATAGTTTCGTTGTTTACCGATAATATGGAAAATTACTCGTAAACTTTCGAGCCCAGGACATTGAAAATCATGAATGTTACCCGCTCTCGTTATCAGTGCATTAGAGCTACAACTTCAGCAAATCGTAACACTCCTTAATTGGCAGTTGCAAAACCTGCACATGGCAGAAATCTACATCGATGTTATCATGAAACTACTTTTACGAAACTACGATTGACGTACAGTACCACAGAAACCCGTGCCGTACGTTAGATCGTTAACTATTAATTATACAAAGTGAATTTGCTTTACTAACCTATCTATATCATATATATAGATGTTACACTATTTAACTACTGTAAGAAGATATTGTACTTTTATATGCTTGAATAATAATTTTAGCAACGAGTTACATAACTATTTCAGCCTTTATAAAATTCTATTTAATTTAAAAAAAACGTTTGTATTACTAATCAAAATAAATAACTAAAACTGTGTGATATGCCATTTTTTATGAGGTTTTGATTTAACAATTATATATAATTTTAGTTATTATATCTGATAAAATAGCAAAAGACTTAAGTTCGAGGATAGAAATGAGTTATATTAATCAACTTTAAAATGTGCATTCCCAACCGATTAAAAAAGATAATATTTTCCTCATGTATTGTACCTATAAACTAAAGTGTACTTGACCTACATTTTTCTATGCGTGTACAATCTATATATAACTTTTAAGAATTAAAAATTTGAATTGTTATTCGAATGAAACAAACGCTGTAATGAAAGATTGCGTGAAATGTTTTCGCAATTAATCAATTCAATTATTTTATTAATTATGTTGCATAGAAAATCCAATATAATATATATATAACTAAGTATTACAAATTTAAACTTTATAAATTAAAAGTCTTATTTGTTTTGAAAGAAACTTTTTGCTGAAACTAAAGTTAATTATTACTTTGTAATGTTGTTTGTTTCTTTTCAATTATGTATTTGGAAATTACTCATAAAATATATTATTCACAAAATAGCAGTAAAAATTTATAATTAGGCAATCGTTTATCATTTATAAACGTTTACTAACTGAACAACAGAAAATATCGAATTATATGATTTTTCATGAGCAGTTGTCAGCTTTTCTACTAAGAATTCCAATCGTTACATTGATTGTATTTTTCAACTGTACAAAATTATTATCGAGAAATTCTTATTATGTATAAAGAAAATCATTAATCAGAGTATCATGATACATTATGAGTAAAGAATTTTGTCAAAATTTACTCGGTTTCGTCGGTTTAAAATCGTTTTCTACAATTATCTGTAACTAACGAAACAAATTAAAACTGTTTCATTTACAATCGACGAAACAAAACATTTTAAACAAATAAGTAAAATTCAGAGGAATTAAACCTCGAATGAATTTATATAAACACAGTTAAGCGTTTTACAGGGTGATTTCTGTTATTTGCTAATTTAGATAATTACCTTAGAGAACTTAATTAATTAACTAGAAACTTTGACAATGTAAAAGTTATGTAAATGTGACTAATAACTGTGTTTAATTTACATTGATAGAATATATGAACATTTTTCTATTACACTTTTCGCTTAGTTAAATTTTATAACAGTACTAGAAGACTTTGCTACGCGTTGTTGTGGCTCAAAATGTATCTATTATAAATTTATAACACTATTCCCGTGGGGGGAATTTTTCGAAAAATTTCCTCATAGTGTAGATTTTCTTGACGTACCCTATAGAAACGAAATCAAAAACGCAAAAACCCGCATCTAAAATAGTATAATAGAAGCCAAGTTATTCACAGTAAGCCTTAATCCTGTCTCTCTACCCCACAGGGCAAATATCAAAAAATTTCTTTTCAGTGTACATTCTGTTGATGTACCCTATTAAAACGCAATCAAAAACGCAAAAACCCGCATCTAAAATAGTATACGTAAATAGAAGCAGAGTTCTATACCGTAAGCCTTAATCCTAACCGTCTCCCTTCAGTAGGGTGGGGTTGAATTTCGACACGTATATTATAAAAGACACGTTCGTATTCGAATGCAACGTTGTGTCAAAATTTCAAAGGAATTGGAAGGAACAAATGAACATTACATTTTTATTTATATAAATCAGCGCTGTCCAACTTATCATAGCCCGCGGGCCATATTTTCTTCACCAAACATTTCGGGGGCCAAGAAGGTTGCTGCTGTATTCAGCCAGGTTAAGTGAAGTTACGCAAACTAACTAGTACCTACTTTAAATTCAAATTAGATTTAAATTTTCACATAGTAAAATAATTTTAATATTAATAATGTGACCGTAGGGTCAATGTCTCGTTGACACCACGTCAGGAGACCTAAATCTGACACTACCTATGGAACCTTTATGGTTCCATAGGTAGTGTCAGATTTAGAATGGAATAACCACCTATGGAACCTTTATGGTTCCATAGGTGGTTATTCCATGGCCTGTAACACTTTGGAACAAAATCTCTCCTTTTTTCCAATTAAGTTCTACGCCAGCCACCTTGTGAACCAATGATCGGGATAGAAGCGTGACTTTAGACCCTGTATCTAAAGCCAGTCGAGCCGTATATCCGTCGATTTTACACAATAAACTAGGTTCAGAATCCCGGCCTAGTGCTCGGATTCCTCCTTTACCTTTAGACATCAAAAGAATTCCCCTTCGGGAGCTATATGAGTTTCTTAGTGTCGGGGATCGAAACTCTCTATATAATCCATGATAACCCACTTGGGAAGACCGAAAGGTTCGAGCCTATTTATGATATGGCATTCTGCGTTCCCACCAATTTACTTTGTTAATTCTGCCATATGTCTGCTTCCTGGGTGGCTGGGAATTTGTTCGTGCTCTGTCGATTCTCGGTCCCCTTGATACATT
Organism: Centruroides sculpturatus; assembly: GCF_000671375.1. NCBI lineage: Eukaryota > Metazoa > Arthropoda > Arachnida > Scorpiones > Buthidae > Centruroides > Centruroides sculpturatus. The sequence goes on along the minus strand of NW_019386169.1, from coordinate 64,676 downwards.
CCTATTACTATCTTGGGGAGCATATGTAGCATCTCTATTTTCGATTCTAGTTCGATCCCAGTAAGGATATCGGGGCCCTCGCGAGCCGTCGTCCAGTCGTCTTCGGGGTTGATATTGTGATCGGTCGCCATAAGCTCTGGGGCGCCAAGATATGGGATTTCTGCGTGGAGGGTTTCCCTGACTTCTTTCTTGAGTTCCTAATCGTCTCAATCGCTCCTGAATTTCTGCTAAAGTATCCTCTAATTGCTTCTGATGTGTTCCACTAGGATCCTTTTTCGGTTCGGTAGGATTGTTTATGTTCCTGACTATCGCTCGTGATTTCGCCGTTAATTGTTCAATAGTTTCCTCGCTGATGGCTGCCTGCACCGCCTTATCGAATGTTTCCGGATCTCGCGATATCACTTGTCTTTTTATACGCTCATTTAAGCCGCTGAGGAATTGCACCAGCAATCTTTTCGTCCCTCTCTTTTTGTTGACATCTTTTGATAACTTCCCTTTCCTGCGCATCCCCGCTAGTTTGTTCTACCATTGTATCCCTTACCAGGGTTTGTAATCGCATGGCATAGGTTTGTACATCTTTGTCTCGCCCTTGGACACAGGCATGGAGCTTTTGTAAACGTTAAGAAATTGGCTCTCTATCAAATCTCTTAATCATGTGTTTCTTGAATTCCTCATATGTCACCACCTCCTGCATTTTTGCATCCTTCCATGCAAATTCTCGGGCTATGCCCGTTAATTTTAACTGTGCGATTTCTAAACATTGTGCTTTACTCCAAATAGTTAATTTTGCGATTTCGTCTAAAGACTCAAAAAAATCGGTGACCTTAAGACCCTCTGTGTCCCCTGCAAAGGAAGGTATCAATGGAATCATGCCTCCTGATCCGCCTAACGCGGTTCCTCCTGCAGGCTCTGCTCGTGCACCTCCTGCTGTCTCTTCTCGCGCTTGACCTTCACCTCTTGTCCCCATTTTATTTCGAGTTATCTAGAGTCGTTTCTAAATTCTATTTCGCTCTGACACCACTGAGACCGTAGGGTCGGTGTCTCGTTGACACCACGTCAGGAGACCTAAATCTGACACCACCGAGTTTCTGGGGGACTCGGAAAAATCGACGTTAAGTCACGCGAGCGGTAGCGGGTGAGCGATTGGATTCGGAGTAAAAGTGAGGAGAGAGATGAGTAAATCACTTCTTCGTCTCTCTCCTCACCTCTACTCCGAATCCAATCGCTCACCCGCTACCGCTCGAGGACTTAACGTCGCAATTTCCGAGTCCCCCAGAGACTTGGTGGTGTCAGATTCAGGTCTCCTGACGTGGTGTCAAAGAGAAACCGACCCTACGGTCACAATAATAATAATTTAGTAACATAAATTTATTCCTAGTAAAATGTACTCGGGAACCGTAAAAATTATTTGGCGGGCCGTATACGGCCCGCGGGCCGCCAGTTGGACAGCCCTGATATAGATAGATAGAAGATGATCTGCGTTAGTTCATTTTCACAGAAAAGCATGATGCCTCACAGAAAAGCAAACTTAGGGCGTCGTACTCGTAGCGCCATCTGTTGGACATAAAAGCCTTAACCATAAATGATGTCATTTAATTAAAAAAAATTAAAAAAGTATTGGAGGACATTTTTGTTATTAGAAAATAGCTTTAAATAACTTTACTGAAGGAAAATCTGTGCACTACAACTTTAGAACGATGAATGAAATATCATATCAATTAAGCGAGAATTGTGCGTCATTAAATGTAAATTAAAATCGCGATAGAATTTTTTTGGGCAGGAAAGAAATTTTGAAAATGTTGAGAATTTAAAAAACATTCTAAAAATCCAAAAAAACAAACATTTTTTAGGGAGTCCAAACACCCGAGGGAGTCCAACTTGCCCGAGATATCTCGGGCTTAAGGCCGTTTGACATCTGTAGTCGTCGCTGTTAAAAAAACAGACGTCTGACTCTGTCACATACATCAGTAATCACAATCCCACAGGTATGACCACAAATATTGTAAACTCTTTCTCGGCGTGCTTCCCTCGATTTTTGCATGTGTATGCTCGCGATAATTTCTATGTAGCTAGATTATTTAAGTTATGTCCAATAAATTATTGTTTTGTTGTTAACTGGTGTTTTAATTCGAGTATCGCCAATGTCTTACCAACTACTACTCTAATCTCCTCCACTCGACCTGACAAAAAGAATCCCGATTTTCGGGATAGAAACCCATAGACCAGCCATCCTTGACCAGTGGGTAGTTTGCACCAAATTGTTGCCGATCAAGAAGAGGTACGACTTGGTCGACCTGAGAGACTACCCACAAATTGGTGTCAGGGGTCGCGTTTGACTTTTTTGAACTATCGGTAAGGCGGTAAAACGCTATAGTCGAGTTAAGAGAACTGTTATAACATTATTTATGACATTTTTTAACATACATTATGTTATGTTAAGAGATAACATATATAAAAAATTGTACAGTAATTTATATATTTTAAAATTATTTTCAAAACATATACGTTTATAATTTTATTTTCATATTTATGTAGATGTCAAGTTTACTGAAGGGTCTAAAATATATGTCAAAATGCTTAAATAATTTAACAATATTTAATAAATTTAGTGTAATATATATCTTCAGTCTGAAATTATCAATAATGTTAACAAAATGAAAACATTTAAAACGTTAAGAATATCTGATCAGTAGTCTTCATTTNAATGTGCTAATATATTCTTAAGTGTAAATAAGGAAATTGTAAATCTACGTTTTTTAATTTTATTTTCATATTTATGTGGATGTAAAATTTACTGAATCTTTTAAAATATATGTGTAAATACTTAAATGATTTAACAAAATTTAATAAATTTAGTTTAATATATATCTTCAGTCTGAAATTAATAATAATGTTAACAAAATGAAAATATGTAAAACGTTCAGAATATCTGGTCAGTAATATCGATTTTTTTTTACTACTCAAAAATTTTAAGTTACTTAATGTTGATTTAAAACTGAATATGAAATTTAAACTGGTTGACATATATTTTTAATTGTGCTTGTTGGCTTATAATTTAAATTATTTATTTTTAACACGAAGCGAATCAGAAAGTGTTTTCTAACTTTTATTATTGGTACAAACTTATTAAATGATAGTAAAATTATAAAAATAAGAAATTTTCGAGCAAGCGGTAACATTAGTTTTTGTTTAAGTCTTTCTTCTTATAATCTGTACATGATTAAAAAATTTGTATTTTACAATGAACGAAAGTATGTTTGAATATTACGAATACATTATACGATGATTTCTAGTATATGTAAGTAACAAATCATTAATATTACATGATAATAATAATAGTTTTTACTTACGGTAGGTGAAGTATATAAATATTCTAAATACAATGATTTAAGCAACAACAAATATTTATATATACATAATTATTTCAAAAATATTTTCATGCAAACGAGAGTTTCTATAAAATTTTTGTTATATTTTTCGGATACAATTTATATTTACAATATGAAACATTATATAGTTGAAAATTGTAAAGTTGATTATTATATATAATTGTTATTTTAATGAATTGCAATATTCAAAATTAGTTAGTTTCAATATCATAATATATTTCAATTTTTCATACGTAATCTGTAATAGAATTATGCGCTGTCTATATTAATAACACTCAATTACTTAATTTAAACAGTGTTTTGTTCTATCGACTATAACTAATACACAGTATAAAGGAAATATAAAGTTTTATTTTATTTGTGTTGAAAAGATTAGCAGAATTATTATAATAGTTAAATTCTATAATTATACATTAGTAAAGTGGATTACGGGGAACAATTTTAATTACTTTAGTTAATATTATTTCAATGATTAAGCAGATTAAAGACATTAGATATCCAATGCCCATAAGTAACAAAGGACTTTCAATATCTTCGATTGACAATGGTCGGAATTTTGATGATTCTTGGAATTCATTAACTTCTTCATTATTCAATTTTTCAAAAATTCCAGCTTCAAACATGCGAGTTACTCTAGAATAAAATTGTTTTATAAATATATAAATAAATGTTAATTATCGTATGAAGTAAGAATAAATTTATAAATTTTTTACATGTTTGTCATATCCTTTTTAAATGGAAAATTCTTTCTGACTGTATAAGCACACATATATGTACGAAAAGAATCTTTCGACATCACGTATTTATGCCTTTCTACGTTACTGATGTAGTAATTTAACACAGTTTTATACATTATGTATGCAAATCGTTCATTCTGTGCCTTTTTAATGCCTTCTGCAATAGCCATTGAATTATTATTCGACAAAATGTTTTCACTTAAAATATTAATACTTTCTGATTTCGATTCCTAGAATTAATGAATATATTATTATAAAACACAATCCTTATAATGAACAAATACTGAAATATAAAAAAAAAACACACAGAAGACATCTTTCCATAAAAGTAAGTATAAATCTATAAATTTAAAACACTTACCATGATATCTTTCCAAATAAAATATCCCTTGTATGTTCCGCATGAGTATTCACCGTTGCGGACAAAAACAGCAAGTTCTCGAAAATCTTTTGGAAAAGACTCAGTTAATGGACAAGTCATAAAAGACATTAACGCTCCACTGTAACTTGATATCAAAACAAGAATTGATAACCACCAAATTCCTATCATGAATCTGGACGCAAATCTTTTCATCTTATCTAGATTTAATCCTAAATTGAATTAGAAAGACTTTTACTTATAAAACTCCGAGTTTGAGTTATATCATAATTAAAAAATGTTACCTTTTCCCAGAATTGTACAAACTAAATGCCAATAAACCTTGCATAGAGTCCACCGTTTTCCTGCTTTTGCAGCAACAAAGTCTCTCTCTAGGACTTTATGTAGCGTTAGTCCAAATATCAATACAATACAAAATATAGCGATCCAAACCTGATTATAATGAAATATAACTTTATGTTTGAGTTTTAGTTATAGTTTAAGAATTGTTATTGTTAGTTACATTTAAGGTAAAAGGCTTCGTAACAGAATTCCAATAAAAAACTTTATCCGGAGTTCTAATAAGAAAAACTGTTGAAGGAAAAAAAAAATATGATGTAAACTCCATTGCAGAGAAGCGTTCGTGGTTGAGAACTATAGGTACAAAGACCACATCTGCTTCCTGAAATAGAAAATTAATTATGAAAGCTGAAGTCATAATAAAGGTACTTTAAAGTGCTGTTTGACAAAATATCAAATTAAATTGTTGTGCTGTTATACAACTTGTATTGGCTTTTAAGGGTATTGTATGATTAATTAAATTACACTTTTTTCTGTACGAAATATATTCAGTTTATTATTTTATAAATTTTATGAAATGATTTTTCGCTCATTCGATCTACATAAAATCATTGATAAATAAGGTCTAACACATACAAATATATTTGCATATGTGTATAATTAAATATCTCTACATATTAAAAAAAGAAAATGTTTAAAAATTTACAATATTCGTTTCCTTAAAAATTTCGTCAGATGTCGATTGTTTGTAAGATAATTAAAAACACAGTCTGTCTTACAAATTTGGTAACAACTAATTTTTCTTATCCCGTGATCCAGAATATAAACCTTTAAGGACTAGACCTTTCTTTTTAGACTGCTTGGCTGTCAAGATTAAAGCATTCTTATGAAAATAACACAGAAAATATCCAAATGAAATAATAAACTTAAAATAGGAACTGCTGGATCTTAGAGTTTTTTTCTGGTTCGTTTATCGTTTGTATTTAGAGACTTCCGATTATATTTGCTAAAGAAATGGTCTGGTAAATGCAGATCCCCTTATATCTCTGTCCGGTGACAAATCGTTAAAAAAATTTGTAATTTTAGAATTTCCTCGTATTAAAAATTTTTTGTAAGTTAAATAAAGATCCACTCTGTCCAAAATTTTTTACCTTACAAAAAATTGTTATCTGACGAAATTCTACTATTACAAATTTTTCCAAAAATTTCACCAGGAAAAAATTACGGAAATACTAATTTACCAGCGCATTTCCGCAGATATGAAGGTTGAAAATTCCTTTAAAAAATTTTTGGAAACACTTTCACTTTATTTTATAAAAACTATATTTTTACTGATGAAACAACTGTTCGTAAGGTTACACGTAAGAAGCATGTTAAAAATATAGTAATATTGGCATAATTTTTTGCTACAATTTGAGAAGAAATTTAATGAGAAGGTTATTTGCTCGAACTACCAAAAATCATTGAGAAATAAGGCCTCTTACAAATGTAAATCCGTCTCTGTAATTAAAAAAACACTTTGGAAGACGTATCTCACAGAAATTTCTGGTTAGCAAATAATTTTTTATTTTTCATTGAAGTACAAATATATTTCGGGTTGGTAGAATGTACTCCAACCCTCCCCCTCAGTGCTAGTTCAAATAAACAAAAAATATTAAAACATGACTAGAAACAAACTAAATTATAAAAAAACACTTACATTTTCACATTATGTAAATTACAAAAAATTATTTTTTGTTTTCAAAATAGGAATTGGGTGGGCAAACATTCCTCATTCATTAACCTGTATTTAAACATAAAATTGTGCATTCCGTATTAATATACATCTAAAATTAAACAACCATAACTTCCAACAAAGAAACTTCCATAATACTTACAATCATTTAAATCTTCTTTCACATGGGTATATAACAGACGTAGTAAAAAATTGTTAACATAAAAATTGACATACGTATGTAAAAGTTTTTTTGATACACAAACAATATTATTAAAAATATACTAGTATCAGAATTACTATGGAAGATTTTTACAAATAAGTGTACCATGTTTTAACTTGTTATAGCGCCATGTGTTAATTTGTACCAGTGGTAATCAATTTGCATATCATCTGAGTTATTTATGAAATTAATATTTTGTTTCCTTATTTCTAAATGCTCTTTAAATTTTCTTTTATAAGGATCTTTTTCAAAATGCAAAATTTTTATATTGTTAAGGTTAATTTTACAATTATTATTATTTGTATGTTCATACAATGGGAATTATTGTACAGTAGAGCATCGATTATCCGACCCCCGATTAACCGTCACCTCAGTTAACGAACGGCGTTCTAGTCTGCAAATTCAAATGTCCACTAGTGATGTTGCGCTACAATATTTGGCTATGTCTTGGCTACTTTAATATTATTTTTACGTGTTTTAGCTGGCAACACTGGATCGACCATGAAAGGGANAGCTATGCTATTAATTTTAATTAGGAACAGAGTCACACTCAAAATAGAGCCTTGAGGAACACCTTCTTGTTGCGTGAAAGGCCTAGATAAAGTGTTGCCCATCCTGACTTGGAATCTTCGATTCTCTAAGAAGTTTTTTTATGAAAATTGGCAAATTACTCCGAAATCCGAAATGGTCCAGATCACGGAGTATCCCATATCGCCAACAGCGATCACAGGCCTTCTCTATATCAAAAAACACAGACACTAAGTGTTGTCGTCTAACAAACGCTTCGCGTATACTTGTTTCAAGGTTTACTAAGTTATCAGTGGTACTTCTGTTCCTGCGAAAACCACTTTGATGTGGTGAAAAGTATTCATTTTTCTCTAAGAGATACATCAGACGTCTGTTTACCATCTTCTCAAAGAGTTTACAGAGACAACTCGTCAGAGAGATTGGTCTATAATTTGAGGGATTCTTGTGGTCTTTACCAGGCTTCGGAATGGGAATAATGATCGATAGCCTCCAAGAGTCAGGAAAAGTATGTTCTGTCCATATTCTGTTAAACAGGTTTAGAAGATTACAAAGGGAATTGTTTGACAGATTTTTAATCATGCTGTAGTAGATTTTATCTGGGCCTACAGCACTATTCCCCGAGCGATAGATCGCTGTATGTAGTTCTATGTTAGTGAATGGCACATTATATTCCTCATTAAATGAAGAATGGAAATTTAAATATTTTTTTTCGCTTTGGGCTTTATAAGCCTGAAAATTTCTTGGATACATAATATTACTGGATGAAGACGAAAATGTTTCTCCCAATAAATCGGCAATACCCTGTATATCGCTGACTATTGTGCCATTATTTTCTAGCATGGACATAGAATGAGAAATATATTTCCCGTTGATTTCAGAACATAATTGACAAACTGGTGTCAGCCCTGACAAGCATCTGGACTTCACAGTTCAGATCTACTAGCGGTTATCGCTTTCCTATGAAACTTTTTGAGATCAGATTTAGTGATCTGGATCGTAGAGAACTAGTCCTACCGACTAGCTTCCTAGTAAGTGATACAGGCGTAATAAACCTACCCTGTATCCCAGGCTGGATCTCACATTTGGTGCCAGGAGTGAGGTTTCGAACTGAAACCTTTTGAGTAAGTGGTTTATATGAGTGAGATTAAAGAAAAAAAAATCCAAAGATCTGATTCAGAAGTGAGAGATAACTAGTTGATTGATTGATAATTTGATTAATTTTAAGTTAATAATAAGCATAGAAATAATTTAAAATGGATAGAGATAAGGAATAACCTCCGCGAGCTACGTTAGCTGGTAATGCAATAACGTTAGGCGGATTAGGTGGAATGATTCCCCTCTTGCCGGTTTTTTTGGGGGACGTGAAAGGTCTGAAAGTATCCAAATTTTTCGACACATTAGCGGATGTGACTAGAGTAGCAGCATGGTCAAAGGCACAGATGCTGGCGGTAGCCAAGTTGAAGCTGACAGGCATTGCCAGAGAATTTGTGCGAAAGGATAGGCAGATAAAGGAGGAAGAGGATTATGAGGAATTCAAAAAGTTAATGATAAGGCGTTTCGAAAAGGTTCCCTACACTTATAGAATCCAGAAGTTCTACGCATGCGTGTAGGCCAGAGATGAGAACGTACAAACGTTCGCTGTATGACTCCAGGCCTTGGCAGAAGAGGTGGAAATTACCCATGAAGGGGCCAATGACGCAGAAATAGAAGTAATAAGGAGAGTTAAGGAAAAAGAGTTAAACGAAACGTTATAGGTTCAATTTATGAATGGGGTTGACATAAAGATAAGAAAAAGAGTTATGTCAAGAGAACCCGAAACATTTGACCAATCTCTAAAAATAGCAATAAATGAGAATATAGAGTTCCTCACTTCTCATCCTAGAGGTCTGTTAAAAGTAATAAAAGAAGAGGAAGAATTAGTAGATAATAAGAAGAATAATTTAATGGAAACTGAATCAAATTCTGAATAACAAATGAAAGAAGTAGTTGGGGCTATAGGGGATTTACGAAATCAATTTAATACTTTTATAAGAAAATCGCACGAGGAGAAAAATAGGAATAGAGGACGAAGCGCACAATGCTTCCGGCCTAAAAAGAGAAATTTTAACGGAAATCAACAACCAACTTCCGAGTTCCGCAGAACCGGAGCTCATGCTCCTACATTTAGAAATAATTATCGACCCCAATTTGAGGAAATAAATAGAGATGAAACTCTTAGAAATAATCGATGTCAAAACACCTGGAGAGGTGTAGTGAAATTTGTGGGCAATCCGAGAAACCCACATAAATATGAAAGGAAAGGCAAAAATATAAAAGGAGGATCGGTCAATCGCATAAAAAAAATCCTTACATATTAATATATGTTAATAATATCCCTGTAAAAATGAGAGTCGATAGAAATTTGGAAACGACCGTCATAGGCGAAACTCGGCGAAACGATTGGAAGGAAGAGCATTCGTAATCCTTGGCAAAACAAAAGAAATTAGATATTTCTCTCGAAAAAACAATACAGACGTTAGGTGTTGCTATACCCATATTTAAACTTTAAGGCAATAAGTTCACAAATACCTGCAAGATAGTGCGTTCTGAGGTAACAGCGCCTTGCATGGGAATAATGGGACGGGACATATTACAGCAGGAGCGAATCAAAATAGATAATCATAATGGAATGATTATACTGACAAACAAAAAGGAAGTACATTATTGCTCATCTAAGTCACCAAGAGATAATTATTATAAAAAGAAGTTAGTCAGAGTAGAGAGAAATAGAAATCAAAGTGGAGACATTTTAAGATGTTCAGAAGGAAGCGTCTTGAGAAGCGTTCGGGCGATTCCTCAACGCAAACGCCATAAAAAGAACGAACGCATAGTGACAAAGCGAAAGACAAAAATAGGGCGTAAGAAAAATAAAAAAAAAGAAAATTTGTGATAATTCTAGTGCGAAAATCATTCAGGAGATTAAACCTAAAAGGGAAGAAGAAATAAAGTCAAAACTAAAGGAGAAGTCGTTAGATGAGCCTCGGCAAGAAAATAAGGAGACAGAGAATGCTCCCACCACTGACAAAATAGAAAATAAGGTCGATATACCGCCTCGTCAAGAAAATACAATAAAGGTAAATAAGGTAGAACCCAGAAACGACCGCGAAACATAAATAAGCAGCTTCACAAATCAAATAGTAACGGATCTTTATATATTAATATGTCTACTGATATCTTTATTAAAAATTATCTCTGGCAAAAATATGAATACCGAAAATAAGGAAGTTGAATTGGAAGTAGAAGAAGCTTTTAAAAGCCGTATACCGATATCATATTTTCCGAAACATAAAAACTATTTGATCATGAATCCGGACAAAATTATGAAGGATAAACAAATGCGGAATAAAATAAAACCGATAACAATAGGAAATATCTAAATCGGAAATCGCTTGTAAATCGGGATATATTGTTGAATTTATCACTCACTTCGTCATATTACTTCCCTTTCCGAGTATAAGATATTAAGAAATAGTTTGAACAGATGATAAGGAGTACGAAAACTTCGAATTCTCCATCGAATTAATAGTATATCCTTAGTTTAAATCATCTATAAGAAATAAAGCATTTAGAAGTAAGCGGAAATGTATATTATAGGAAATGGAAATGTCGCAATTCGTAGAGAATTAGAGAATTATTACTTCCAACATTAGTAGAACCAGTTCTTCCTAAAGAAATATCGAAAATGTTGGTTTCCTTGGAGTTGATTTAGAAATAATGTTGAGTAGTGCTAAGTGAGGTAATTAATGAATTAAATGATAGAGTTATTTCGTGAGTTATTTAAAGGAAAAAGAATTAAAATTCTCATGCTGGATGTACGAACATTCTGAAGATAAGGGAGTTGCCCCATTATATTATAACAATTAAAATATTTTCTACAGGTTGAGAACGCTCTCCTGAAATTATAAGGACAAGACGAAGCTCATTTCTCAAGAAAGCTTACTCACACTCTTCAATAATGAGATTAGACACGAAAATGAAGTCCTCGATTACATTCGTCCTCCAAATTTGCATCTTGATCAACTTAAAAGGGAGTTATAAAGCTCAAGAAGTTAACGAATTTAAGAAGGGTGTCATTTTTATTCACAAAGCGAACTTGATGATGACATCTAGTCATTGGACATTGATTCATGATTTTGATTTCGATCATTTTGATCAACAAGTAGAGTTTTTAACACAATCCCTTGAATCTTAAAAAGCCATGATTATAAACAGAGAGCAAGTATCAGTTGAAAAAAGAAAAGATCAAGCAAGATGGATCTTACATACAAATGGATACGAAATACTTATATCATCTTTCTCGGAATACAAAAGAGACTATTATAATTTAAAAGGATTAGTTACGCTTGATAAAGAAAGAAGAAAAAAAAGAGGATTAATCGACGTAGGAGGTAAAGCATTGAAGTTTTTATTCGGAACAGCTACATCCGAAGATATCGAAGTATTAAATGGAGAAATTACAAATATAAAAGGTATTAATAAACGTATAATTCATTTAGTACAGTCACAAGCGACTCTTCTAAACGATACCTTGAAAATAAGTAAGAACAACAGACAGAAAATAAATAATTTGTCTAGAAGACAAGATTTCTTCGAGAACTTATTAAAAATGTATCGATATAATTTAGCGTTTGAAATTATCATGAAAAATGTAGAATTTGCGATGCAAGAATTTAATACACAAATAATTGAATTAAGAGAAGCTATTGACGTTTTAGAGCAAGGAAAATTTAGCTCTTATTTTATTTCAAAAGAAATGATGTTCCGTATGTTACGAGGAATACAACCACAACTTCTGAAAGGTTACTCATTGATAGAACAAGTCAAAGCTGACACTCTCTTTAAATTTTACCAGTGGATTACTACAATTGCTATTGCACTTCCAGGAAAATTAAGAATTTTTGCTAAAATGCCATTGAAAACTCCAAGTGGATATTTCGATGCTTACGAAATTTTGGGATTACCTACATATATTCCTGCATTGAAAGCTTATGCTTATTTTAAAACAGAATATCCTATTTTAGCATTGTCAATGGATCGTCAATCTTACATGCTGTTACGTCATCACAAATTGGCTGTATGCCAAATGTCACAGTTTGCTGTTTGTTCACCGGACATTCCGATATTTCGAGCTCCACATCAGAGTTGTGAATATTTGTTATACATCGGAAATGATCAGAAGGTCACAGAACTTTGTTCAAAAAATTGTAAAAGAATTTTATCCAATTTTTAGAAGAATTGACAAGCAAGGAACATGGGTATTTTCTACACCCTTTACACTAGTGTTAGCAGTTAGATGCTCTGCTAAACAAAATAATTTGCATTCATTACCTTCTACTATAAGTACATTGAATAATGTTGGAATCATAAGATTACCAAATACATGTGTTGGATACTTACCTGGAATTATTCTCACATCAAATTTTCATATGAGATTAACTGTCATCTCAAGAAGCAGTCCAAGGTTTATTATACCTTTGATTGAAACAATATTTTCTAAAGTGGAATTAGAGAAATTGCAAAAGAGTTTAAATACTACAGAGAATCCTGAGAAGAATAAGGAGAATCCTAAAAAACAAAAAGATGATGATATTAAGATAGCAGAAAAATCATATGAGCAAATGAAGAAAGATTTGGATAGATTATTGAAAGAAAGTGAAGATCTTTCAAATTCATACACTCCAACCATTACAACCACGACCTTATGGATTATCCTTGGAAGTATAGGAATATTAATTCTACTTATCTACGTATATTATACACTCAAGCATCGTTGTTGGAAAAAAAAACTTAGAAAAAAGGATGAAGAAAATGTCCCCTCAAGACATTCCACTTCAAGAAATTCCTCAGAGAAATAATACAGTAGAAGAAGAACCGGAAATAGTCGAACCTGTTGAAAACTCAACTAGACAAGCTTCAAGCTCAACACAGACAAAGAAACATTTTGTTCGCACATATCGACTTTAATTCCCATTTGATTTTTGGATGATCATTTCGTTTGATTGAACTTTCATTCGATTTATTGATATTTAATTTTTGTTCATCTATATCTATAGTTTATAAGATAGTTTTAATAATAATATAAGATGGAAGATTAAGAATATATACTCCACTTTTAGAATAATATAATCAATTAACTAAGGATAAGAGTATCATATAGAATAGTCTAGTTGTAAAAATTAGTGTAGTAATAAGAGAGAGAGAGAGAGACTTTAATAGAGAGATGTAATTTGTTAACAGACTGCCTTAAAATGAAAATACTTTGGTGAAAATGAAATCTGCTCCAATAGATTTCAATGACCATTGAGTCATAAACCCTTTAATGAACTCAACCACCTGAACTTTTGTGGTTATGTTGAATAAAATTTGAAAGAAACGAAAGTGTCTCAGTGAAAAACGAAAACGCATTTCAACATTTTGAACTGCAAAGTGAACTTTGAACTTCTAGAAGGTGCTTTTTGAAACAAGAAGACATCACATGATCTTCTAATATACCTGAACTTTTGCAACTACAAGAAGTCAGTCAATAGATGTGCTGCAACAGAGACTCTCAGCAAAGGAGAGGTGCATTCGAAAAACAAGTGACGAACTATGTCCACATTTGCTGTCAACTCAAGATGAGAACGTCTGCATTTATTTTATTTTAATATTATTAATTTGATGAACTGTTTATTATATTATATCCATGTATTTTAATTTTGAATCTGATCTGAATTATTGTATAGATTTAAGATATTATTATATGTATAACGCCATTTTTCAGAGAGATAGAGAGAGAGAGAGTAATTCGAATTTATGTATTGCTGTGAAAAATCACGCCTTCTTTAAATGTAGTGTGATTTTTGAAGATAAGGGAGTAATGTGAGACCTGAAAGGCCCCTGGGCGAAAAAATAGTAAATTTACTAATAATGTTAATATTTTGTTATAAAATATTATTTCGTTTGGGTGAGAAAAATAACGTTATAGAGTGGGAAAAATAGATAACAGATGTTACTTCCTTTCACAGAAGTTAGAACATCCTCTGTTTATCCCTTATCTGTGAAAACTCTCGCTTTGATGGGAAATGCTTACCCCTCACATATTCCCCTTTCCATCCGTTCTCACGGAGGAATCTTTGCATGATGATTGGTCGCCGATCGTGACATATAGAGGAAATTTGTCAGAATTCGGGGAGTTCAGCGACAGATCTGAAAGTGTCCAAACTCCACACATTTTCCTCCTGATGACCAATGCCCTTAGACGAGTCATATAGAAGAATTCCAGAGTCTGCACTTAGAAGTTATACTTTGATTTTGTGCACATATCGCTCTCCCATGATAAGAAGTAAATGAACTTTATCTCCAAAGTGTCCCTTTCCTACAGAGAAGAAGACGAATGACAACTAGAACAGGTTGTATGTTTCNAATTAATAGCGACTATAATTATTTATAAAAAATTGATAGGCTTAACATAGAGGAAAATTCAATGCAAAGTAAGTTAATAGCGATATACTAATATATTAGTTACGTGGGATATACTAATATACTAGTTACGTGGGATATACTAATATACTAGTTACGCGGGATATAATAATATACTACACTAATAATGGATTTTTTCATACTTTTCTGTAATTTGTCTTTTCAATTATCCGACCAACTCCAGACCCGAATTGAGTCGGATGAGCGATGCTTTACTGTACTTCAAACTGATGGCCGCATCATGTTGTTTTATTCTAACATCTAACATGTGCCCTGTTTCACCTATGTACATATGTAAATTTTTACAATCACATTCTAACCTATATAAAACACAAGCTTTTTTTAGGCAATGTATATTATTAATACTACTTTTATCAATATATCTGTGTATATTCTGTAAAATTTTATTGGTCAAAGATGGGGAAACGAATGTTATAATTTTTAAGGCTATTACTACAATAATAAAAAATATATTTAACCCATTTTTGACAGCCAGCGTATAAATACGCCGTTGTGTACACCACAATTTTTAATGTTAATGTTTACTTAAAAATACAAAATACTTAAAACTGAAAAAAACGAAAGAAATGCGTTAACTTTTGTGACACCTGAAAGGCCCCTGGGCTAAAATAGTAAATTTACTAATAATGTTAATATTTTGCTATAAAATATTATTTCGTTTGGGTGAGAAAAATGACGTTATAGAGTGGGAAAAATAGATAACAGATGTTAGTTCCTTTCACAGAAGTTAGAACATCCTCTGTTTTTCCCTTATCTGTGAAAACTCTCGCTTTGTTGGGAAATGCTTACCCCTCACATATTCCCCTTTTCATCCGTTCTCACGGAGGAATCTTTGCATGATAATTGGTCGCCGATCGTGACATATAGAGGAAATTTGTCAGAATTCGGGAAGTTCAGCGACAGATCTGAAAGTGTCCAAACTCCACACATTTTCCTCCTGATCACCAACGCCCTTATACGAGTCACATAGAAAAATTCCAGAGTCTGCACTTAGAAGTTATACTTTGATTTTGTGCACATATCAATCTCCCATGATAAGAAGTAAATGAACTTTATCTCCAAAGTGTCCCTTTCCTACAGAGAAGAAGACGAATGACAACTAGAACAGGTTGTATGTTTCTAACGATTTTGTGAGCTCTCTCTCTCGCTGCGCGCATCGGGTATAATATAAGTTTATATATCTCGCGATTTGTATCTTATTTGTAGTAGTTATATCTCTCGTTCATTAATATTTTGTATTAGTTTCTATTTTCTTTTGTTTTATTAAATTTATCGTTGTTTGTTTATCAAACGAAATGACTCTTAATTTATGTCTAAATCAGATCTCACATGCGTGTTTGTCCGCGGAACATAATTGACAAACTGGTGTCAGCCCTGACAAGCATCTGGACTTCACAGTTCAGATCTACTAGTGGTCATCGCTCTCCTATGAAACTTTTTGAAATCAGATCTAGTGATCTGGATTGTAGAGAACTAGTCCTACCGACTAGCTGCCTAGTAAGTGATACAGGCGTAATAAACCTACTTTCTACCCCAGGCTGGATCTCACACTTTGAAGAAAAAGCTTCAAACTTTATTTTCCATAGTGGCACCTTTCTGTGAAATTTGACACTGATAAGTCATTGTTTACACAGCTGGATGACCTTGAACACAGCTGGAGTTGGATTTTCCGAGTCATTCTCATAAAACTTTCGAGAGGCGATGGGTTTATAGTAGGGTAAATACTAGCTGCTTGTATATTTTAAAAAAATTTTTAAAAATTAAAATTTATATTGCGAATTTCGACCCCCCTAATTAATTAAATTTATATATAATAAAATCTATTAAGTAAAAAATTACAAAACTATTGGAAGTCGTTTTTGACATCAGAAAGTAGCTTTAATTAAATAAGTTTACTGAAGAAAAATCCATGCCTAGAACTTTAGAACAATAAATTAAATTTGATAAAAAACTCCCATTAAAAACAATTAAGCTGTAATCGAGCTTTACCAAAGGCTGATTAAAATCGCGATAAAATTTTTTCGCGCAGGAAAAATGTTTTGAGAAAATTTGAAGACAAGAAAAACATTCCAAAAATTTAAAAAAACAAAAATTTTTTTGGGAGCCGAAAGGACCGTGTTTTCTGTAACGCTATGTAACCCGCTCGAGTTAACTCGAGTTATCGGTTTAAAAGGGTTTGAAATTAAATTAATATATGGAAATATTTTGTGTTTTCATTTTTAAACTTCTTATTATATATGTTTTTTAAGTAACATGTTTTTCATTTAGTAAAAATAAACTTTGGGTAATGATTCATAATAAATTTTATTTCTATATCTTCAAGTTTAATATTTTTATGATGATCATCAGTTATACGTGTATATATATAATATAATTAAAAATATATATATACACATATAACTGATGATCATAATAAAAATATTAAACTTATATGTTTAGAAATAAAATTTATAATGAAAAAGACCCTTGTAAAAGAAAATTTAAAGAGTATTTAGAAGTAAGAAAACAAAAAATTAATTTAATTAATAATTCAGATGATATGCAAATTGTTTACCACTGGTACAAATAAACAAATGGTGCTAAACCAAGCTAAAACATGGTATACTTATTTGTAAAAATATTACATAGTAATTCTAATACTAGTATAGTTTTAATAATATTGTTTGCGTATCAAAAAACTTTTACATACGTATGTCAATATTTATGTTAACAATTTTTTACTATGTCTGTTATATACACGTGTGAAAAAAGAATTAAATGAATATG
Organism: Centruroides sculpturatus; assembly: GCF_000671375.1. NCBI lineage: Eukaryota > Metazoa > Arthropoda > Arachnida > Scorpiones > Buthidae > Centruroides > Centruroides sculpturatus. The sequence goes on along the minus strand of NW_019386169.1, from coordinate 47,143 downwards.
AGTATTATGGAAGTTTGTTTGTTAGAAGTTATGGTTGTTTAATTTTAGATGTATATTAATACGGAATGCACAATTTCATGTATAATTATATAATTATTAATTAATTAAATTAAATAAATACAAGTTATTGGATGAGGAAGTTTTGCCCTCCCAATCTCTATTTTGAAAACAAAAAAAATTTTGTAATTTACATAATGTGAAAATGTAAGTGTTTTTTATGATTTAGTTTGTCTCTATGGTATAACAAAGTCATGTTTTAATATTTGTCGTTTATTTAAACTAGCACTGAGGGGGAGGGTTGAAGTACATTCTACCAACTCGAAATATATATGTAGTTCAATGGAAAGTAAAAAATTATTTGCTAACCAGAAATTGCTGTGAGATACGTCTTCCAAAGTGGTTTTTATTGGATTACTAAGACGGATTTACATTTGTAATATACCATACAGCAAGCCATTTATATATTAAATAAAGCCTCATTTCCTTGAATTACAGAAATAATCTATTTATTACTTTTTGATTTTTGATTTTAAAATTAGCTTTTTACACACTAACTGATTTTAAACACTTAAATTTTATGTTATTGTGAATTGTCTACTTGGACTTTACTTATTAATAGAACTTAATAACACAGTTAAATTGTAAAAAATTGAACCTTAATGTGAGTTTTTTGGTTTTCCTATGTAAAGTTTTTAGATTTTAATAATTTACAACCTTTATTTATTATATTTTAATTTAATTATATAGTGAAATGTTTAACTCATTAATTAATTATACAACGAGAAAAATACATTTATACTCGG
>NW_019386169.1:37470-45846 GCF_000671375.1 Centruroides sculpturatus | reverse complement strand
GATAATGAAACATTAGCCTAAAATGCAATTAGTAAAAAATCCTGATATATCTTGTATTCCTCCTTTTTAATGTAGTAAATAAATAATTTTTGAAGATTGATGGTGGTTTATAGAATTTGAAGTTTTTCTATATAGTTAGGTGTAAAAGAATATAAGGAAATGAGTTCTAAAGATCTCAATAAGCAATTTTGTTAATTCTGTTGTTATACTTGTCAAAACTTAATAAATAATTAATTATTGAAATTCCATAATCAATATTATATACATAGCATTAATTATTAATATATGAAATAGTAATTATTTGCATTAACCTATCCAATGTTGAAATCTTTCTCCATTGCGTGTCGTGCCATGTTGAATGTTTGTCAATGTTAAGCCTAACGAAAATTACACATTTTTGAAAAAATAATCATGGCTATTGTATTGTCCAAAATTATTTTTTTATTTTGCACAAACAAAATAAATATATTAATAAATGTAAAAACAAAAAAAAAATTATATTTTGAAAGTTAGTTTTAATATAAAAATAACGACTTTCCGATGCTGAAATAAGATATCTCAGGTCACCAGTCAAGGTCAGCAGGTCACAACCTGAGATATGTCTGGGAATAACACAGGACAGGTTAATAAATATGTTGACTATTATCAAATATTGATGATTTAACATGAATTAATTATATTTGAAAGTTTTGACATGTATTGCTTTAATTAGTATATTTTATAATGATTATTATTTATATTTATATAAGATAATGAATTTATACTTTTTATTGTAAATAGGTGTGTATGGTAGATCCGAGAAAGGATACATTATGGACTAATTTGAAAAGACATGTTCAGGTATTTTTTAATTTATTAAGTTTGAGGTTACTTTATTATTAATAAAACATAGTTTAATATAATATAATTAAAAATATATATATACACATATAACTGATGATCATAATAAAAATATTAAACTTATATGTTTAGAAATAAAATTTATAATGAAAAAGACCCTTGTAAAAGAAAATTTAAAGAGTATTTAGAAGTAAGAAAACAAAAAATTAATTTAATTAATAATTCAGATGATATGCAAATTGTTTACCACTGGTACAAATAAACAAATGGTGCTAAACCAAGCTAAAACATGGTATACTTATTTGTAAAAATATTACATAGTAATTCTAATACTAGTATAGTTTTAATAATATTGTTTGCGTATCAAAAAACTTTTACATACGTATGTCAATATTTATGTTAACAATTTTTTACTATGTCTGTTATATACACGTGTGAAAAAAGAATTAAATGAATATGAGTATTATGGAAGTTTGTTTGTTAGAAGTTATGGTTGTTTAATTTTAGATGTATATTAATACGGAATGCACAATTTCATGTATAATTATATAATTATTAATTAATTAAATTAAATAAATACAAGTTATTGGATGAGGAAGTTTTGCCCTCCCAATCTCTATTTTGAAAACAAAAAAAATTTTGTAATTTACATAATGTGAAAATGTAAGTGTTTTTTATGATTTAGTTTGTCTCTATGGTATAACAAAGTCATGTTTTAATATTTGTCGTTTATTTAAACTAGCACTGAGGGGGAGGGTTGAAGTACATTCTACCAACTCGAAATATATATGTAGTTCAATGGAAAGTAAAAAATTATTTGCTAACCAGAAATTGCTGTGAGATACGTCTTCCAAAGTGGTTTTTATTGGATTACTAAGACGGATTTACATTTGTAATATACCATACAGCAAGCCATTTATATATTAAATAAAGCCTCATTTCCTTGAATTACAGAAATAATCTATTTATTACTTTTTGATTTTTGATTTTAAAATTACTTTTTACACACTAACTGATTTTAAACACTTAAATTTTATGTTATTGTGAATTGTCTACTTGGACTTTACTTATTAATAGAACTTAATAACACAGTTAAATTGTAAAAAATTGAACCTTAATGTGAGTTTTTTGGTTTTCCTATGTAAAGTTTTTAGATTTTAATAATTTACAACCTTTATTTATTATATTTTAATTTAATTATATAGTGAAATGTTTAACTCATTAATTAATTATACAACGAGAAAAATACATTTATACTCGGGATTGAAATGTGTATTTACAGTAAGTTTTAAAATTATTTTGTATGGCTATGTAAAAATTTTTAACTTACACAATAACTTTTCTTGTTTTATTGTTGTTACCTTTTCAGTGTATGGTAGGAGTACTGATGATGAGGGGCATGCTTGCCCGAAACACGCATAATATGTGTACAGAAATTATTACTACAGGTGATATTATAAAGAAAATTTGTTTATTCCTGAACTAACTCTCATTGCTGTGTCAATCTATAAACACCAGTATTACGTCCTATTAATAAGTAAAGTCCAAGTAGACAATTACCAATAACATTAAAATTTAAAAAAACGGTAAGGCTTTTACAATTACTTAAATTTTATGTTTACTCACCTGGTTTGCCACTTGTCCCGTAACTCCCTGCCACGTACCACTTTCGTCTTTGTTTCCTAAGGAACTTTGTATCGGATGCACTACAAAATAACTATTTAAACGTCACAATTAAATATATGCAAAATAATTAACCTGATAAATTTATAATTCCATGGGTTATACTTTGTATTTAGTTAAATTATTTTTTGTATTTAATATAAAAATGTTTAAATTATGTAATTTATACATTTTTCTTTCACAATATGTACATAATCTAAAAGATAAACAAATTTTACTATTAGTAAGTCAAACCAATACTTTTAAAACAATAATATAAATATTGGCATTGAAATTAATATTTATAAATATGCCAAAATAAATATATCGTTAAATTAGGGAATATAATGAAGGAAAAGTATGGCTATCGTAAATGAATTGCGAAATGAAATGTTTATTAATTACACAATTTGACTAAAATTTTTACGAGTATATAATTTACTTAATTTGTTATAGTCACATCATCATAAATACGGACAGAGTCAAGGCCNGTATTTAGAAGTAAGAAAACAAAAAATTAATTTAATTAATAATTCAGATGATATGCAAATTGTTTACCACTGGTACAAATAAACAAATGGTGCTAAACCAAGCTAAAACATGGTATACTTATTTGTAAAAATATTACATAGTAATTCTAATACTAGTATAGTTTTAATAATATTGTTTGCGTATCAAAAAACTTTTACATACGTATGTCAATATTTATGTTAACAATTTTTTACTATGTCTGTTATATACACGTGTGAAAAAAGAATTAAATGAATATGAGTATTATGGAAGTTTGTTTGTTAGAAGTTATGGTTGTTTAATTTTAGATGTATATTAATACGGAATGCACAATTTCATGTATAATTATATAATTATTAATTAATTAAATTAAATAAATACAAGTTATTGGATGAGGAAGTTTTGCCCTCCCAATCTCTATTTTGAAAACAAAAAAAATTTTGTAATTTACATAATGTGAAAATGTAAGTGTTTTTTATGATTTAGTTTGTCTCTATGGTATAACAAAGTCATGTTTTAATATTTGTCGTTTATTTAAACTAGCACTGAGGGGGAGGGTTGAAGTACATTCTACCAACTCGAAATATATATGTAGTTCAATGGAAAGTAAAAAATTATTTGCTAACCAGAAATTGCTGTGAGATACGTCTTCCAAAGTGGTTTTTATTGGATTACTAAGACGGATTTACATTTGTAATATACCATACAGCAAGCCATTTATATATTAAATAAAGCCTCATTTCCTTGAATTACAGAAATAATCTATTTATTACTTTTTGATTTTTGATTTTAAAATTAGCTTTTTACACACTAACTGATTTTAAACACTTAAATTTTATGTTATTGTGAATTGTCTACTTGGACTTTACTTATTAATAGAACTTAATAACACAGTTAAATTGTAAAAAATTGAACCTTAATGTGAGTTTTTTGGTTTTCCTATGTAAAGTTTTTAGATTTTAATAATTTACAACCTTTATTTATTATATTTTAATTTAATTATATAGTGAAATGTTTAACTCATTAATTAATTATACAACGAGAAAAATACATTTATACTCGGGATTGAAATGTGTATTTACAGTAAGTTTTAAAATTATTTTGTATGGCTATGTAAAAATTTTTAACTTACACAATAACTTTTCTTGTTTTATTGTTGTTACCTTTTCAGTGTATGGTAGGAGTACTGATGATGAGGGGCATGCTTGCCCGAAACACGCATAATATGTGTACAGAAATTATTACTACAGGTGATATTATAAAGAAAATTTGTTTATTCCTGAACTAACTCTCATTGCTGTGTCAATCTATAAACACCAGTATTACGTCCTATTAATAAGTAAAGTCCAAGTAGACAATTACCAATAACATTAAAATTTAAAAAAACGGTAAGGCTTTTACAATTACTTAAATTTTATGTTTACTCACCTGGTTTGCCACTTGTCCCGTAACTCCCTGCCACGTACCACTTTCATCTTTATTCCCTAAAAAACTTTCTATCGGATGCACTACAAAATAACTATTTAAACGTCACAATTAAATATATGCAAAATAATTAACCTGATAAAGTTATAATTGTTTGGGTTATACTTTGTATTTAGTTAAATTATTTCTTTGTAATTAATATAAAAATGTTTAAATTATGTAATATATACAATTTTCTTTCACAGTGTGTACATAATTTAAAAGATAAACAAATTTTACTATTAGTAAATCAAACCAATACTTTTAAAACAATAATATACATATAGACATCGAAAATAATATTTAGAAATATGCTGAAATAAATATATATTTAAATTAGGGAATATAATGAAGGAAAAGTATGGCTATCGTAAATGAAGTGCGAAATGAAATGTTTATTAATTCTACAATTTGACTAAAATTTTCACGATTATATAATTTACTTAATTCGTCATAGTCACATCATTATAAATAAGGACAGAGACAAGGCCAAACAATACAGTAAGATAAATTGGTAATAAGAAAATACTAAGGAAAATAAGCATAAAATGCTGTAGCCATTACAGCGGCACATTTTAGATTTTAATATTATACCATTCAGAGTAAAATAAGCTGTTTTAGTTTCGCTAATCTTTATGTTTTATTTTTTTTTTTTTACATTTTTCTTATCTTTCAATTTTTTTTAGCCTTGGTTTGGGACAGTTCATACAGCACAATATCATCCACAAACAGCATACTCTACAAAGCCTCAAACTTCAGGTCAAAGATTAGCACGTCTATTATCAGATGAAACAAATAAGGGCTAAGGGCCGATCTCTGATGTAAACCAACATTAACACAGAACACTTTTGTAGTGCTCACACTAAATTTGGGTCACTGCTACCTTATACAAGCTCTGTGCAAAAAGATTGATTATTCGCGAGACGACTGCGCAGCTCAGGAAAATGCGCATTTTTGACGTCAGAGCTTGCTACTTGTGATCAATGACGTTCCAGGTGGACTGTTTTGATTTCGCGAAATAGGGACGCGGAAATCGAGCAGAACGACGCGTTATAGCACCGTATGTCGATAATAGTAATTGCTCATCGCTTTTTTAAATGCTTATCATCGGCGTTTTTATTTTAATACTAGCTGCAAGGACCCGCTTCGCTGGGTTTTTATTTGTTCGTACATTTGTATATAATATAATTTTATAATATAGTATATTTGTAGTATAGTTTTTTTATATATAAAAGACTGTTTTTCTAAGTAATCTAGAATCTAGCTGCAAGAACCCGCTTCGCTGTGTTTTTATTTGTGGGCAAAAAGTAACGATAGTGAAGATTAAGATAATTACATTACAGCCAATCTTACCCGTTTTCACAAAATGCAAGAATTAGGTCTCCCGTTTCCAGACGTTTCCAGAGAATTTTTACATCAGCATAAAAATATGTTCGATTTACCGCAAAAGCGCAAAAAACCGCCTGTAAATCTTGCATATATCTATATTAACACTTCCTGGTTTCGATTCTATTTCTGAACGTCTCCTGTTCACGTCCAGTCAAACGAACTATTTTCAACGTTTCTGAAACGTTTACGATCGTTCTATAATCGAACCAATACTCGAATTTTATGTTTATATTATTTTTCAAAATTATCAGTTAGACATAAGAATTTAGCAATTATTTGTACGGTATATATCTATCATATGAAAAACAAATTTTAAGGAATTACAATCAGAGTTCCGTTTTCTTGGAGTTTAATATTCTTTAAACTCTTTCTTTATTATAATTTAATACTCGTTAATATAAATTTAAATGTATAGAAATTAATGAAAATATATTTAAAACTAATCTAATTGTACATACTTTAATATATAACTAATACAGATAGTGTTACAATTTTATTATGTTTTTAGTTGACTTATTTATTTAAGCAGTTTTTAAAATAAATTACCTTATAGTTGTAAAATTTATTCCTAAAGTTTGTTCATATATAATCGGAGTTAGATTTCATAAATTTAATATATTTAATTAGAGTTTATCACTTAAATAAATATTATTTTAAAGAAATTATGGTTTAGTATAAAACATATAGTAATTCAAAGTTTAGTGAGTTGGTTTGATCAGACAGTATAAATTTGATTTGAAAAAAGGCATTATTTTAAAATTTGCTATTTATTATTATTGCTACTGTACAATTTGAGTTAAATTTTTACTTTCATTTCAGTAACTATTTTTTTTTAATTTTAAAAACATAAGTTTCATCTTCATTTAATTACATGTTATATTTTAAAAATTATATTCCTACAGATTTCACACTGACAATTAAATATAATGGATGAAATAATTGAATATAATCATGTTATAATATCAAAAACAAGACGTTTAGTATATGAATAAACATTCAATATGGTTAGTATAAAAATATTTATGTATGAAATCTGTTCTTTATTTTCTTATTAAATATATAATAATACTAATCCTAATTTTTATTTATATAAAATTACAGAATGCGATTCTAATAGATCATGAAGCATTTCAAGTTATTGACAGTTGGTCATAAAAAACATTACACCGTCCTATAGAAACTGTAATAGATATTTATATAGATTCTGTTAAAAAGTATCAATTATCAGCGAAAGATCAATGGCAAGACAATTTTACTAGCAAATAAATTCATAGATAAAATTTTATAGATGAAAATCCATCAGATATAACTGGTTGGATTGAACATAGTAATTTACTAAACTTATTAAATTATTTCACAACGTATAATGAATTATGTTCATTTTAAAATGGATAAATAAGGTTGAAAAAATCTTTTTAGAAATTGTTACTACAATTATTTAGACATCGAACTTATAAAATGTCTCAGATTGAATAATAATAAAAAATTTGCAATTACCACAAATATTTAAAAAAAAGCATTGTTCTCTTTACGATATTTAATAAATAAGTAACAAATATGATTTAAATAATTATTATATTGAACTATTTTTCTATTCTACTTTGCCTTATTGTTGAAATATTATTTTAAGTTGCCGTGTTTTAATTTACTTGAATATTAGAACAAATTGTAAAAATTATTATTGCAAATTCATGTTATAATAACTAGAAAATATATGTTAAACTTTGCATTATGGTTTCAATATATTTTATGAAAACTAAAATGTATTCAAAAGTTTTCAAAATATTAAAATTATCATTGCTGATCATTTGATCTAACATTACTATATCTGAAATGATTATTGTTTCAAGATATTTTATGAAAACTAAAATTATTATTCTGTATCATTTTATCTGAAATTTTTATATCATAAATGATTATTGTTTCAAGATATTTTTCATGAAAACTGAAATTATTATTTTTCATCATTTGATCTGAAATTACCATATCTTATTGTGAATGTGTCTCTTTAATCCGATTTTTAGTTCGGTAGACTATCATTTACAGCTTTCAGGTTAGGAACTTCTTTTATTGGTTTGTTAAATGCATTTCGGACTTATTTGTATTTTAAGTTTCTCTTCAGTACAAACGCAGATTCTGTTTTTTAATTGTAACCCCGGTGTATAATTGGTAACGTTGGAAAGAGATATTATTGCTGCAACATTTCAATGGAGAACATACGCATTTTTTAAAAGTTGTAATTATAAAGGTTTTGTGAACAATTGTGAAGAGTGCATATGAATATGTATTTGAAGTGTTTTTAAATGGCTGTATTTTTAAACTCTTTCTAACGTTATCAATTATACACCGGGGTTTTTTAGAAAACAGAATCTGAGTTTGTACTGAAGAGGGACTTAAAACACAAATAAGTCCGAAATGCATTTGACAAACCAATAAAAGAAGTTCCTAACCTGAAAGCTGTAAATGATAGTCTACCGAACTGAAAATCGGATTAAAGAGACACATTCACAA